>NW_006786020.1:836673-865065 GCF_000442215.2 Lipotes vexillifer
ACCCTCCCTCCCTCCCTCCCTTCCTCCCTTCCTTTCTTCCTCCTTCCCTTCTTTCCTCCCTTCCTCTTTCTTTCTCTTTCTTTCTTTCTTTCTTTCTTTCTTTCTTTCTTTCTTTCTTTTTTCTTTCTTTCTTTCTTTCTTTCTTTCTTTCTTTCTTTCCCTTCCTTCCTTCCTTCCTTCCTTCCTTCCTTCCTTTCTCTCTCACACTCATCAACATCAGCCCTGCTTCACTCCCTATTCTTTTCATCAGTAAAGGCACCTGTCTTGATTAGATCACCAGAAGATACCTTTTTATCAACATCAAATGACTGATTAAATGTATCTCTCAGACCAATAAATGACTTATAAGGCAATGTGTGAGAAGGAGGTACTGAGAAGAATAGAAGGGACTAGATGGCTTTAATAGTTATTGACTCATAGACACGGAAAACAAATTTATGGTTACCAGAGTGTTAGCAGGGGGTGGGAGAGGTATATTAGGAATTTGGGATTAACATACACACACTACTATGTATAAAATAGATAAACAACAAGGACCTACGGTATAGCACAGGAACTATATTCAACGTCTTATAATAACCTATAATGGAAAAGAATCTGAAAAAGTGTGTGTGTATATATGTATATGGGAAGAAAGTAGAAAAAAACCCAGCCTGGGTATGGCCTGTACGTTGGAATGGCAGCTGTTCACACAAATTTCTTCGGTTGTTCCCGGGAAGGGGTAGCACTTTGAGGGGCAGAGCAAGGAGATCCGTCACACCTTACATAGTTGGATCTCTTAAATTCTTGGACGATGATTTCATCCTTTCCATTACGCTAGCAGCTGCAACCTGAGTATGCAGGGCAAAGTGACCTAGATCATTCCAAGGAGCAAAGTATTTTCTATGGTGTACTGTTCCTTTTTTGAAATGGGAAATCTCATTCTATGGAAAAGACTCCAAATTGGTTTTTCATTTTACACGCTAATAGCCGGGGCAGCTACAAACGGCTTTAAGCAGTGATTACAGCTCTGTGCATGGAACAACTTTCTCCCTTTTGATTACCCTGGAAATTCAGGCTCTGGAGTATATCTGATGTTACTCTGAGCTGGACTCACCATTCGGAAAGGACTCATAGTGTGCATGCTTGCCCTCACCTCCCCCGAGACCTGGTACTGATTGTGCTGTGAGACTGTCCTGTGAACTGCCCATCAGCCAGGGGCTATTTTACTTTTTATGGTGACAGTTGAGTGCACTTAGCCAGCTCATTTGCACAGCTCTTTCCTCCCCGGTGGCTTTAAATTGCTGTTAGTGAATCTGTCTTACTTTTAAGTAGCAATCAAGCAGGCTGCTCACCTTCTACTTTGGTTCTGCCCATCAGGGCTGCCCTGTCTTTCTGCCTGGTCAAGTCTGATTAATTCTTGCACATTGTGGCTTCTTGGGCTGCTGCTGAGGGGTAACCTGTGTGTTCCCTGCAGCACATCTCTCGTGGATAGTGGTCAGCCATCCAGGCACCCAGGGGAGAAAGAGGAAACAGTGCAGGGAAGCTGGGGCTTCTGGGAGAGGAAGGGGCCATTTGCATTGCTGCCCCCCTCCTCGTCGGGTTACAATCTCATGCAAAACAAAAGCTAATTAGAGGCGAAGGGGCTTAATCAAGTAGGGGAGGGTCTGATTTCAGTGTGTGAAATAGGCCAAAGTACCAGCTTCTTTTTTTTTTTTGGCGGTACGCGGGCCTCTCACTGCTGTGGCCTCTCCCGTTGCGGAGCACAGGCTCCGGACGCGCAGGCTCAGCGGCCATGGCTCTCCCTCCACCATAAACAGTCATGCCTCTCAAGACACTTTGGTCAGAGGCAAAGACTTCTTGTCTTTGCAAATCTATCAGATCCTTATTATTTTACTATGGCCCCTTTCAGACAAATGGTGTTAGTACCCCTTACAAATAGCTATTTTTTACAAACAGCGTCATTGAGATATAATTTACGTTCCATAAAGTTCATCTGTTTACATGTTCTTTAGCGTATGTACAGAGTGTGCATTCAACGCTAGGATGTAATTTTAGAACATTTTCGTCTTCCAGAAAAGAAACCTTGTACCCTTTAGCAGTCATTCTCCACCCATCCTCCCTGCCTACCCTCTCCACCCAGCCCGAGGCAACCACTAATCTACTTTCTGCCTCTCTAGATTTGTCTTTTCTGGTCATTTTACATAAATGGAATCATATAGTATGTGGTCTTTTGTGACTAACTTCTTTCACTTCGCATAAGTTTTTTGAAGTTCATCTGTGTTATAGTCAACTGTGATGTGGTCATCTATGTAGGCCATTCCTTTTTATGGCTGAATAATATCCCATGGTATGGATATACAATATGTTGTTTATTTATCAGTTGATGGACCTTTGGGTTGTTTCTACTTTTTGACTATTATAAAATAGTCATTTATAATATAATGCTGATATAAATATTTACATGAAAGTTTTTGTGTGGACATAGGCTTTTGTTTTCTGGGGTACATATCTATGAGTGAATTGCTGGCTAATGTGGTAACTTCATGCTTAACATTTTGAGGAACTACCAAACTGGTTTCCAAAGTGGCTGTACCATTTTACATTTCCACCAGCAACGAAGCAATCAGCATCCTTACCAACACTTGTCTTTTTGATTACAGCCATCCTAGTGGGTGTGAAGTAATATTTCTTAGGGTGTTAATTTGCATTTCCCTAATGGATAATGATGTTGAAGATCTTTTTGTGTGCTTATTTAGCCATTTGTAGATTTCTTTGGAGAAATCTCTATTCAAATCACTTGCACATTTAAAACTGAATTATTATTGAGTTATACACGTTCTTTACATATTCTGGGTACAAGTCTCTTATCAGATGCATGATTCTCAAATATTTTCTCCCAGTCTGTGGTTGTCTTTTCTTGATGGTGTTCTTTGAAGAACAAATGTCTTTAATTTTGAGAGGTTCAGCTTATCAATCTTTTCTTTTATTGCTTGTGCTTTTGGTATTGTATCTAAGATACCTTTGCCTAATACAAAATCTCAGATTTATTCCTATGTTTTCTTCTAAGACTCCTATAGTTTCAACTTTTACATTTAAATCTATGACCCACTTTGAGTTAAATTTTGTGTATTGTGTGAGATAAGGGTCCAACTTCATCTGTTGCATGTGAATATCTAGTTACCCCACCACCATTTATTGAAAAGACTATTCTTTCTCCCATTTAATTGTTTTGTCCTCTTTGTCAAAAATCAACTGACCGTGAAATTTAGGGTTTATTTCTGGACTCATAATTCCCTTCCATTGATCTATATGTCTATCCTCAAATGTCCTAGTTCAGAAAAATCTTTTTATTAATTATAATATGCATATAGAAAAGAGCATACATTTAAATGTATAATTCTGATTAATTTTTGCAAGTGAACACAGCTGTGTCGCCAGTGCTCAGACTTGCAAATGTAACATTACTAGCACGGCACAACGCTCTTGTACCCCCACCCCCAGTCACTACTCCCACAGCTTACCGCTCTCCTGGCCTTTATCACTGCAGATCTGCCTTTTAAAAAAATTAATTAATTGATTTTTTATGTATTTCATTTTTGGCTGTGTTGGGTCTTCGTTGCTGTGCACAGGCCTTCTCCAGCTGCGGCGAGCGGGGACCAGTCTTGGCTGCTGTGCATGGGCCTCTCATTGCGGTGGCCTCTCCTGCTGCGGAGCACGGGCTCCAGGCGTGCAGGCTGCAGTAGATTTGGTTCGCAGGCTCTAGAGCACAGGCTCAGTAGATGTGGCGAAGCTTAGTTGCTCCATAGCATGTAGGATCTTCCCGGACCAGGGCCCGAACCCGTGTCTCCTGCACTGGCAGGCAGACTCTCAATCACTGCACCACCAGGAAAGCCCCAGTTCTGTCTATTTTTGAACTATATATAAATGGAGCTGTGTAGCACGTAGCATTTCCTGTCTGGCTTCTTTCCTTCAACATTATGTTTATGAGCTCCATCCATGTTGTTTCATGTAGCAATAGTTCATTAGTAACTGATACGAGTTTTTGATATGGCATTATAAAATATGATAACATTTAATGATCTACATAATTCAACAAAGCAATATTTCCCAAATGACTAGTGCATGGGAAAGATGTGTTGAAAGTGCAAGGTACACCAATGAATTTTAATATAACAGAGTTTGAAAAGCTCGTTGATACGGTTTCACTTTCTGCATTGCAACTAACCTTTCAGAAATGACTACTTGTAGAGTTCTGGTGTAGTATCAAAGAATAGCCACAAAGCTATTCCATTTCTCCTTTGTTTTCCAGCTAAATATCTATGTGAGGCCAGATTTTCTTCATGTATTTCAGCCTAAAATTGTATCACAACAGATTGAAATAAGAGGCAGTAATGAGAATATATAGCCATCTCATGTTAAGCTGGCCATGAAAGAGACTTACGGAAATGTAAAGTAATGCCACAGCTTCCTTTGGAAAATATAGTTGTTTTTCATAAGATAGGCTAACATGTAATAGGTTTATTATTGTTATTTTAAATGAACGAATAGATAAATATTTAAGCAAATTTTCAGCTTTAATTTCTAACAGGATAAATATTAACAGAATAACCCTGATAAACAAAAGGTTTTCGGGGTCATTGATAATTTTCAGGGCATAAAGGGGTCCTGAGACCAAAAGGTTTGAGAACCACCGGGCTAGTGGGTAGTTAGGCGTTCAACACGTAAGCATACAAATAAGTATGTAATTATTAACCACCACAGTGAGTATATAAAGTGCTAAGAGAGACAAACCAGGGAGAGCTATTAGATGGGGGATAGTGTCAGAGAAGGTCCATCTAAGGAAGTGGTTTTTAAGCAGAGATCTGAAGAGTGAGATAGGGCTGAGCATCCTTGTTGGCAGAGGGAGGAGGATGTGTGCCAAGCTCCTTAGGTGGGGGTGAGTTTGGCTTGGGTGGAGCATGGTGATTAGCAAGAGAGGGGCATGAGATGAATCAGAAGTTAAATCCCACAGGCTCTTGGAGATCATGTTAAGATTTTGGCATTTTGTCCAAAGTCCATAAACGTGACTCTACTATATAATATGATCAGATTCAAAGTTTTAAAAGATAACTGTTGTGTTGAAAACAGTTAGAAGTGGACAAGAGAGAAAGGGAGGGGAGTACCTGGGCAGTTTTTTTTTTTTTTTTGCGGTACGCGGGTCTCTCACTGTTGTGGCCTCTCCCGCTGCGGAGCGCAGGCTCCGGACGCGCAGGCTCAGCAGCCACGGCTCACGGGCCCAGCTGCTCCGCGGCATGTGGGATCTTCCCGGACCGGGGCACGAACCCGCGTCCCCTGCATCGGCAGGCGGACTCTCAACCATTGCGCCACCAGGGAAGCCTTGGGCAACTATATTAATAGTCCAGTGGTGTCTGCACCAGGAAGGCGGCAATGCAGATAGAAGTATTTTAGAGCTAACATTTATAGTTCTTGCTGCACCCCCTCCACACCCCTCCCCCCTCACCGCCATTGGAGCTGAAGAGAAAGACTCCACAGAGAGCAGTACTACCTGCCATGCTTAGTGACACCAGTTCTAAGTATCACAAAAATTAAATATCCGTCGCATCAATTTTATAATTATTTGCTTATTTGTGTGTGTGTGTGATTGAATTGACCACATTTAATTATTTTTGATGAGATTGAAAAAGTCACTCTCATAGCACCACCTTGTGGACAGCAGTGAGAAGTTTTAAAAATTGGGTTAATAACTGGAGGGAAAAAAAAAAAGACACACCAAGTTCTCCAGAAAGTTTACCAGTTATCAGCCACCCCAGGTCCTTCTTGGAAAGAGAGGGGATATGAACACATTCAACAGAATTAATTTCCAGCTATCCTGAAACTGACTGGCTGTATTTATTCAAAGTCCATTCTCTCTGGTTGAGTTTTGACATAAAGAGTCACTGACTGAAAATACCTTTTATTCAGATGTCATCTGAGGGCCACCTCCTATATCTCTGTCTGCTCCTTCTCTGTCTCTTTTCCAGGCTCATCAGAACTTGCCTGACCACTAACAATGGAACTCCTCGGGGCTCAGATTCAGGCCCAGTTCTCTTCTTACATCATATTCTCCTCAGGCAAATTTATTCCCGACCACCGTGTTCCTCACCACTGGTGCCTCCCAAATGTATTTATGTGGTTCAAACCTCTCCTCTGAGGTCCAGATCTTTATTTCTAACCCACTGTTCTGCCTCTGCATGTGAATGTTTCACATCCAAGACTGAACTTGGGATTTCCTCCCCTCCAAAACTGCTGTTCTTTTAGTGTTTTTAAATTCAATGAAGACACAAACTTCCATCCAACTTTCAAACCAGAAGCTTAGAAGCTATTCCTGATGCCTCCTTCACCCTCATCTCCCCCCCCGCCCGCCCCCCCCCAGCAATCGATCTCTTGGCCTTGTCTTGTTTACCTACCACATAGTTTCTCCTGAGTGGCCCACTTTGGCCTACCTTTATTGCCACCACTCTGCTCTGGTCATTTCTTGTCTAGACCCCTGCTGTAGCCTTCTAACTAGTCTCCGTGTCCACTGTGGGCTCTCTAATCCATTCTCCACGCTGAGGCATTTTCTCAAAGTGCACATCTTCTCAGGCCACTGCAAACCTTCCAAGGCTGCCCATGCCTCCTAGTCTACAGTGCCTTGTGGTGGGTCCTTCCCTGCCCCTCCAGCTGCTTCTCAGCCACGCTCCACGCCATGCTCTGCATGGCAGACCCACTGCTTCTCTGTTCCCCAAGCGTGTCCACTGCAGGGATTGGCACCCGCTCGTCGCTCTGCCCCTCCCATGCTTATTTCCACTCAGCCTTCCTACCTCAGCTTAGCCCTCTGTTCCTCAGAGGTGCCTTTTCCCGAACTTCCAGCCTTTATTAGAAGCTATTACACATCAGAAGTACCTTCCCTCTGAACACTTATCTCAATTTCCAAGTTTATATTCACTAAAGTGGTTTCTTGATGAAAGCCTTTGCTTCAAAAGAGCTCCAGAGAGGAGGGCCCATGGCTGAGTTTGCTCACTGTATCTCTCCAGCACCCAGCCAAGTGCCTGGCACATAGGTGATGTTTAAAAAGCTCCCTGTGGGCTTCCCTGGTGGCTCAGTGGTTGGGAGTCCGCCTGCTGATGCAGGGGACACGGGTTTGTGCCCCAATCCGGGAAGATCCCACATGCCGCAGAGCGGCTGGACCCGTGAGCCACGGCCGCTGAGCCTGTGCGTCTGGAGCCTGTGCTCCGCAACGGGAGAGGCCACAGCGGTGAGAGGCCCGCGTACCGCAAAAGTAAATAAATAAATAAATAAATAAATAAATAAATAAATAAAAAGCTCCCTGAATGAATGAGTGAACTGTTGTGTCTCTGAGGCCCTGACGAGGCAATTACACAACAGTCCACAGTGTATATCCATAGTTTGTGTTACCTACTTGGAAATAACATCAGGTCCAGGTGTGATGGAAGGTTGAACATAACCTGCAGATGCCAAACCTGGCCAGGGAAACTCAGGCCCGCCTGCCCCCTGGCCTGGTCCCGCCTGGTCTTGTGACATTGGTGAGCATACCCTTGACAAAAATGATACATGCATCTTCACTAAGAACAAACAATGATTTTGAGGGACATACCAAAAGTATCTGCCGTCTCCTCAGGGGCATGGTCTCACTAAAAACACATTCAGTTTAGGTAACTGTTCAGAAAAATTATTATCTCTATCTTCACGCAAATGGCTTTTTCCTGCTTTATGTTTTAGAAGCTGACAGGACAATTAAAGTCATTTATCTCAAAACACAGAAAGTTCAAAGGTGAACTGCCAGTCCTAGGAAATTTCTAGCTACTTTTAAATAACATGTTTCCACGTTACAAAAAGAATCAAACATTATTGGGTGCCATGTTCCTAAGATGAAATAAACACTCATTTTCACTGGATATTGACATACAAAGTGATTAATGCCTTTCTATGTCAAAATTATTATACAACTATATATAAAACATGTTCTTAATCTTTCCTCTATTATTTTACTTATTAATACATTTGTTCCAGGAATAATTTAAGATATTATAACAGCACATAAAATATAGCAAAGTAACATAAATTATAAATCAATTAAGAATTCAAAAGGAAAATAGGGTAGGATAGAAAATAGATTCAGATATGAGGCCAATTAAAAAATGCCTTTTGTAAGGAGTAATATACTGCCAGGCAACACTGCTGGTTGTCTGTACAACAGGTTGTCCTGCCCTTCTTCTTTCTACAGAGTCCTGATTATGTTCTGATATCGAGTATCCTGTGCTCAGTCCTGGAGGATGAAGCGTGGTTGATCTAAGAGAGTCATGGGCCCCTATCTGGACCATTTTGTTAGAAAGGAATGTCCTTACTGTGTGAGATCTCTTACTTGTGGCTGGGAGGTTTCTGACCGATGCACTTGCTGTGGTTCTCATTAGGCTCTAAACTTTCCAGCAGTCCACACCAAAAGGGAGATTTGGTTAGAAATAAGTCAGTGTCCGTAAAACAGAAACAGGCTCGCACCTCAGGAAAAGCACAATATTGCTAAGACTAAGAAGTATGCTGAGGGTCTGTAGGGATCCACTCACTTGTCCAATGTATTTAAAATCCCGAATGAAAGCATCAATGATAAGGGTACTGTAATCAGCAATCCGAGCCATATTGTCTTTTTCTTTTGACATAATTTATTATTCACCTTGAAGTTTCATTTTCTATATGCTTCTCAAGTTGAAACATTATTCTTTGAGCCAAAAGAAAATGCACTTAACAAATGAATTTGGACAACGGGTGCAAACAAGTTGTTCTTTGCAAACGAACCTTTGGCTTATGACTACAAAGCCCTAATTCTATGAGTCGGTAGACCAGTGGGGTGGGTAGGAAAAAGGTCTAGATGGTCCCCATGTGCTTCTTTTAGAAAGAATATGTGTCTTGCTCTGTGTATTTCTACAGAAAAAGTGTAAGCATTCAACAGGGCAGGGAAAGATCATATTCTAAAAAGAATTGTTTTCCCCCTTGAACAATGACATAAGAAGACATTTTATTTTTGTATCTAATTTTATTTTGTCTAGGAATCAGACTTCTTTCTCAGTTTATCTGTTTGTCCATCTATGTATTTATATCCAGCTTATAAAGAAACGAAGCAAACATAGCACTGATAGAAAGAATCTCTCCTTCTGTGTGCTCTCCTTGATGGCTTGAACTCCCAGCCAGCTGCAATAGCCAGCCTACCAGGAATAGACCCCACTTCAAGCCCATTTACTATTTTAATGACAAGAACTTGCTAATGTGGGCACTCAAAATGTAACCTTGGAAGGGAATGCTCTTCATACCAGGAAATCTTTGAGAAGGCTTGAGTTCTTGCCATAACTAAAAATCTGATGATGTATTACTGATAACTTCATCCCCAAATGAAAGCTAGCTCCCTGCTTCCATAATCCCTGGGGAGAATCACACGGAGAAGAGAGGTATTTGGAGAGAACGTGAAGGAAAGAGACTTCAGTTTCTCTTTTGAATAAAAATGAAGGCACCAGTCTAGGTGAGTATAGAGGACACACCTTCCAGATGCTGCAGTAAGTGGCCTCCTACAGCACTGATATATGTCTCCTACAGCACTGATATAGCAACTGCAGACAGTTCATAGAGGACCAAAGAAAGAACAGACTGCTCACGGGGGGCGGGGTTTGGTGGGGCTTCGGAATGAGGAATGTAGACGTGAAACGGTCTCTCCCCCAATTAGGCTTTGTATCCCAGCGGTGCTGACACTTCAGACTTCATTGCACAACCTGGCTTTCTCTTTAGTAAAGGGGAACAGTTCCATTCCAGTTGATGGTGGCCTCTCTCCACTTGGTTCTGATTGCCGCCTCCACTGGAGAAAACCGTCTTCCTGGCCTGTGTTCATCTTCATGTCGGCCTCTTTCCCAGTGATGGGAATGAGTATCTGAGGGGGGAAACAGCCAGCATTTAGACCCCAGCCTATGTATACCATTTTGGAGGAAGCCAGGAAGGGAGGAATGTAGGATGGGTGGGCAGGATTTGGGCTCAGCAAGCTGTGTTCCTAGAACTGGGTAAGCAGAGGGGGATTCTAGTAGATGATGGTATTTAGACTCGCCCCATACAAAACACGACCCTGATAACCTGGGTTGTTGTAGAGTTTGGAAACGGAATATTGATGACATGTAATGGCATGGTCCAGCACCAGATGGGACACATAGAGCCCGGTGTAGGTCACCGGATGTTGTCAGGAAAAACAAGAAAAGAGAGAGCTTACCACTTCTCAATGCTTCTAAGAGTACCTTTGCATTTGGGAGTGAAGGGCAACGTATTCTCATGAGTAGTCGAGAACTGAGTTCCAGGCCCGGGTTGGTCTCAAATGACATTTGAGAGGGTACTTAACATCTCTCAGCCTCATTTACTCAGTTAGAAATCATTTTTTGGCCACTTCACTTTCCTCTATGTAAAATAAATATCATAGTATCTACCTCAGATGACTGTTGGGAGAATTTAATGGGATAATGTATGTAAAGTTTTCAACACAGCGCCCGGAACAGAATGCTTGCCGTGCATGTGAGCTAATAAAAACAAAAACAAAAAACGATGCTTTCCTCGAAGAAGAGAGTAAAGTAGAAACAATGATATATTTTAAGGAATGTATTGTCAATTTCCCACTAAATGAAATGGGCTCATATATATCTATATATCTATATAGATATTTCTCATAAGTAGAGAAAAAGAATTAGGAGTTACACAGATAAAGCAGTCACTAAGATACTTTTCCAAATTTAGTCATAATAATGAAAAGTTGCTTAACACCAGACCTGTGATACGAAATGCAAAGAGTCAGACATCAAATCAGCAAGGCTCCGTCTATGGTGCCGAGGTACCAGATACCGCCTCCCAGTCTCATCATGGTTCTTCCCTTGTCCAAAAGGCCAATGTTTAAAGACATCTTAAGATTAGTCATTTTTCCTCATGTGTTTAAAAAAATGTGGTGGGAATTGAAACGGATTGTGTGGTCGCCCTTGGAGCAGAACCTCTAAGGTTTCCTGGGACTGTACCTTCGTTATCGTTGCTTTCCTAGTGGCTTGCTGTTAGTAGGCCTCAAAAATGCTTTTTGAACTAATCTGAACACAAATGCCCTCTCAGTTTCCTTACTATGTCCCAGGATGATTGATCATCTGATGTTTGTTCTTGGGATAGAAGAGACCAGTTGGAAACCCCCTGCCCCTATCCCTTTGTTTTTCTAGTTCTTTCCTTGGGCATTACATGCCTTGTGCTCACAGATAGAAGACCCCAGGGAAGACTTTTTTGGAAATCTGACTCTCAACCTTTTGTTTTTTCTCTTACCTAAAAGTTGTTGGTTCCTCTCTGCTACTTCTGGACCCCCTGCCCTTATTGAAAGCAGGTTTAGAATTTCCACGTTACAATGCTTAGGTTAGGCCCATGGGATTGATGCCCAGGTTTCATCTCAGAGATCACACTTCTACCTCTTCCTGTAGAGCTAGCATGAGCTGTGAACCGGCAGTAGCTGCATCTCTCTGAGCACATTAAAGGTCAGGGCGCTTGGGATCTGGAATGCTCACCTACGGTAAGGTGCGCAGGCTTGTTCTGTGCGGGCTGGCCGCTGTAGCAGTACAGATCAAAGAGGCGCTCCACTTTCCAGTCTGATAACAGCTGCCTGTTCGTGCTAAAAAGGGCGCTGTAATTTCCGTTGATGTTGCACAGCCAAATAGGTAACTTGGGAGTCTTCAGCATGCTGCCCACCTGCAAGGGGAGAGGGGAATGCAGATGAACATAGAGATTTGGCCACATTGTGAAAGATGCTGACATGGCATCAGGATCAAAAAGCAGCTTGGAGGCTCGGCGTTGCGCTGGGAGCTGTGCAGGGTGCAGTGTGTGAAGGAAGATTTCAAACGAAAGCTTCGTCATGAATGAATTTGCATTTATGAATGGTGTGGTGGTGATGCTGCAGTTTTTCTCTGCATGGATTGTATTTTAAAACATTTTGGGGATGGGCTCACGGAGGAGGTGGAACCATCTCAGTTCAGTTTGGAAGTGAGGTGGAGAATAAATAGGTAAACTGAAATAGAAATGTAGGGGTGGAACAAGAGAATGTCAAGTGGTCTTTGTTGTTGACTAGTGTATTTACCTCCGTTCCCAAGGTAGGACAGTATTTCATTCAGCAGGTGGTCATTCTGGCAGCACTAACCATTTCGAATATAGGAAAAAGAGACTATTTAGAATATGGAAATAGTGAATATTTTGAATACAAAAAAAGCTTCTGGGAAATAAGGGGAACACACACCCCCTCACACTCACACAGATATACATATATCTGCGTGTTAACGTGTAGATCAATTGTGAAGAGGTACTTGGAGCTGAGTGTACTAGTTTATTATTACCTATAATTTTAAGTTCACTGTTTTAATCAGCTTGTTATCTGGTTTTTCCAGGCAACTGTCAATTCAGCCTTGAATTTTCAAGTTAGTGCATTAGATTCACAAAAACACCACTCTGGGAGGTGCCATAATAAAGGGTCCTGCACAGTGCAGTAGCCCGTGAGGGTATCTCGATATTATAGTGTATTTTTCTTAATGATGTCTCCCATATTGTTTGAAGAGGCAGGGAAGCACATTTTTTTAAATGCCACTGAAACTCATTAATGTTAAAAACAATTTTTTTTTTCTACTTAAAGAGATAAACATCAGCTACATGGAAACCCCCATCATTTTCACACGATGCCAGGGAGAGCTCTGGACCCTCAGCCCCGGCACGTCTTCCCATAACAAAAGGATTCAGTTCTGTTTCTTTTCTTCTCAGTCCTTCAAGTTGTCCTGTGTGCTCAGGAGCAAATTCTTTTGTGTGGAAAATCCAGCTTTCAGAAAATGATCACGTGTTTTGTAAACCCAAGTACTAAAGGCTAATAACTTGACATTCTGATTTCTCAATAGCTCTATTCAAATCTCTTCCTTTTTCTAGAGTTTAAATTCTTCAGTTGTGGGTGAGTGGGTGAATCAGAGGTGCTTTTGTCTTTAAGCTTTTCTCTTCAGCTACTGGAGAAAAATTATATTACTGTGTTCAAAAGAAATGACCTCAGTTTTAGTTGATAGTTGGAAAAAGGGGTGCAAACCCAGCACCCCAGTCTGGATACGCTCATAGTGGGTGCAGGAGTTGCTCGTCTGCCACACCAGCACTGGCCCCTCTGGGCTGAGTATAACATGAGTCTCTCACACACCAAACGTGGGGCAAGTCGCCCACTGGCTACGTCGGAAATAAAACACAGAGGATGTGCCATTGAAGCAGCCCCATGTGTTTAAGTTCCAGGAGCCACCCCCAAGTTCCAAAGAACACTGTCGCCATTCATAGTTATAAAATAAGCTCTTTCTTTCTCAGGCCTTCTTGCGATGGTGCCTCCTGTACTGAGGTTATGTGTAATCAAAATATGATCCATATGACTTGGGATTGTTAAGGTTGGAACATATGGATAAACCAATTAGGAAACTGAGGGCTGTTTGTAATAAAAAGCCACTCCATTTGAACTTCAGGTCGATGTTCTGTCTGATTTTAAACAAACGAGATTTCCTGTAAATTATGTGTGGGTGGATGTAATAGACTGTAGGCATATATGATATTGTTTCATGGAATCTTTGTAATGTAGGCAAAATTCAACAGGCACTCAGATTCATACTCTGCAAAGGGCTGACACCACACTGTTGTGATTTTATGCAACAATGCAATGGTTTTCTTTCCTGAACTCAAAGCTACTCAAGATTTTATTAAAGTAGGAGGAAAATGAAGGAGTCATAAATATAACAATCTCCACACCCAAAGGGACCATCCAGAGACCCCACACTAAGCAGGCAGAGTCCCGCTTGCCTTGAGAGATTCTGGTCAAGAGGAAAATGTCTGTCACAGCACTTTGGGTTTTAACTCCGAGGGGTGAGCCTTCGGATTACAGCTGAGAACATACCTGGTTTAAAGGGAGTCCCACAAAACCAAAACTGAGCACCTCCCAATGGAAGCCAGCCAAATATCATGCCCCTTTCATTCCTCTGAGCACCATGTAATCTGTTTGACTGGAATCTTCTGTTAAGTATTTGTATTGCGAGTTCAAGATGGCGGAGTAGAAGGACGTGCGCTCACTCCCTCTTGCGAGAGCACGGGAATCACAACTAAATGCTGAACAGTCATCGACAGGAAGACACTGGAGCTCACCAAAAAGATACCCCACATCCAAAGACAAAGGAGAAGCCACAATAAGATGGTAGGAGGGGCGCAATCACAATAAAATAAAATCCCAAAACTGATGGGTGGGTGACTCACAAACTGGAGAACACTTATACCACAGAAGTCCACCCACCTGAGTGAAGGTTCTGAGCCCCACGTCAGGCTTCCCAACCTGGGGATCTGGCAACGGGGGTTGGAATTCCTAGAAAATCAAACTTTGAAGGCTAGCGGGATTTGACTGCAGGATTCTGACAGGGCTGGGGGAAACAGAGACTCCACTCTTGGAGGGCATACACAAAGTAGTGTGCGCATCGGGACCCGGGGGAAGGAGCAGTGACCCCAGGGGAGACTGAACCAGACCTACCTGCTAGTGTTGGAGGGTCTCCTGTAGACGCGGGGGGTGGCTGTGGCTCACCACGGGGCAAGGACACTGGCAGCAGCAGTTCTGGGAAGTACTCCTTGGCATGAGCCCTCCCAGAGTCTGCCATTAGCCCTACCAAAGAGCCAGTAGGCTCCAGTGTTGGGTTGCCTCAGACCAAACAACCAACAGGGAGGGAACTCAGCCCCACCCATCAGGAAGCTTGCACAAGCCTCTTAGATAGCCTCATCACCAGAGGGAAGACAGCAGAAGAAAGAAGAACTACAATCCTACAGCCTGTGGAACAAAAACCACATTAACAGAAAGATAGACAAGGTGAAAAGGCAGAGGGCTATGTACCAGATGAAGGAACAAGATAAAACCCCAGAAGAACAGCTAAATGAAGTGGAGATAGGCAACTTTCCAGGAAAAGAATTCAGAATAATGCTAGTGAAGATGATCCAGAACTTCGGAAAAAGAATGGAGGCAAAGAGTGAGAAGATGCAAGAAGTGTTTAACAAAGACCTAGAAGAATTAAAGAACAAACAAAGAGATGAACAATACAATAACTGAAATGAAAAATACACTAGAAGGAATCAATAGCAGAATAACTGAGGCAGTGACCTGGAAGACAGAATGGTGGAATCCACTGCTGCAGAACAGAATAAAGAAAAAAGAATGAAAAGAAATGAAGACAGCCTAAGAGACCTCTGGGACAACATTAAACGCAACAACATTCGCATTATAGGGGTCCCAGAAGGAGAAGAGATAGAGATAGGATGCCAGAAAATATTTGAAAAGATTATAGTTGAAAATTTCCCTAACATGAGAAAGGAAACAGCCACCCAAGTCCACGAAGTGCAGAGAGTCCCAGGCAGGATAAACCCAAGGAGAAACACTCCGAGAAACATAATAATCAAATTGACAAAAATTAAAGACAAAGAATAATTATTGGAAGTAACAAGGGAAAAACAACAACATACAAGGGAACTCCCATAAGGTTAACAACAGATTTCTAGGCTGAAACTCTGCAAGCCAGAAGGGAGTGGTATGATATATTTAAAGTGATGAAAGGGAAGAACCTACAAATAAGATTACTCTACCTGGCAAGGATTTCATTCAGATTCAAAGGAGAAATCAAAAGCTTTACAGACAAGCAAAAGCTAAGAGAATTCAGCACCACCAAACCAGCTCTACAACAAATGCTAAAGGAACTTCTCTAAGTGGGAAACACAAGAGAAGAAAAGGACCTACAAAAACACACCCATAACAATTAAGAAAATGGTAATAGGAACATACATATCGATAATTACCTTAAATGTGAGTGGAATAAATGCTCCAACCAAAGGCACAGGCTTGCTGAATGGATACAAAAACAAGACCCATATATATGCTGTCTACAAGAGACCCACTTCAGACCTAGGGACACATACAGACTGAAAGTGAGGGGATGGAAAAAGATATTCCATGCAAATGGAAATCAAAAGAAAGCTGGAGTAGCAATACTCGTACCAGATAAAATAGACTTTAAAATAAAGAATGTTACAAGAGACAAGGGAGGACACTACATAATGATCAACGGATCAATCCAAGAAGAAGATGTAACAATTATACATATATATGCACCCAACGTAGGAGGCACCTCAATACATAAGGCAACTGCTAACAGCTATAAAAGAGGAAATTGACAGTAACACAATAACAGTGGGGGACTTGGGACTTTAACACCTCATTTACACCAATGAACAGATCATCCAAACAGAAAATTAATAAGGAAACACAAGTTTTAAATGACACAATAGACCAGATAGATTTAATTGATATTTATAGGACATTCCATCCAAAAATAGCAGATTACACTTTCTTCTCAAGTGCACATGGAACATTCTCCAGGATAGTTCACATCTTGGGTCATAAATCAAGCTTTGGTAAATTTAAGAAAATTGAAATCGTATCAAGCATCCTTTCTGACCACAACGCTATGAGATTAGAAATCAATTACAGGGAAAAGAAAAAACCGTAAAAAGCACAAACACGTGGAGGCTAAATAATACGTTACTAAATAACCAAGAGACCACTGAAGAAAGCAAAGAGGAAATCAAAAAATACCTAGAGACAAATTACAATGAAAACACGATGATCCAAAACCTATGGGATGCAGCAAAAGCAGTTCTAAGAGGGAAGTTTATAGCTATACAAGCCTACCTCAAGAAACAAGAAAAATCTCAAATAAATAATCTAACCTTACACCTAAAGTAACTAGAGAAAGAAGAACAAACAAAACCCAAAGTTAGTAGAAGGAAAGAAATCATGAAGATCAGAGCAGAAATAAATGAAATAGAAACAAAGAAAACAGTAGCAAAGATCAACAAAACTAAAAGCTGGTTTTTTGAAAAGATAAAAAATATTGATAAACCATTGGCCAGACTCATCAAGAAAAAGAGGGAGAGGACTCAAATCAATAAAATTAGAAATGAAAAAGGAGAAGTTACAACAGACACAGCAGAAATACAATGCATCCTAAGAGACTACTACAAGCAACTCTATGCCAATAAAATGGACAACCTGGAAGAAATGGATAAATTCTTAGAAAGGTATAACCTTCCAAGACTGAACCAGGAAGAAATAGAAAATATGAACAGACCAATCACAAGCACTGATACTGAAATTGATTAAAAATCTTCCAACAAACAAAAGTCCAGGATCAGATGGCTTCACAGGTGAATTCTATCAAACATTTATAGAAGAGCTAACACCCATCCTTCTCAAACTCTTCCAAAAAATTGCAGAGGAAGGAACACTCCCAAACGCATTCTATGAGGCCACCATCACCCTGATACCAAAACCAGACAAAGATACTACAAAAAAAGAAAATTACAGACCAATATCACTGATGAATATAGATGCAAAAATCCTCAACAAAATACTAGCAAACAGAATCCAGCAACACATTAAAAGGATCATACACCATGTTCAAGTGGGATTCATCCCAGGGATGCGAGGATTCTTCACTATACACAAATCAATCAATGTGATACACCATATTAACACACCGAAGAATAAAAACCATACAGTCATCTCAATAGGTGCAGAAAAAGCTTTTGACAAAATTCAACACCCATTTATGATAAAAACTCTCCAGAGAGTGGGCATAGAGGGAACCTACCTCAACGTAATAAAGGCCATGTGCGACAAACCCACAGCAAACATCATTCTCAATGGTGAAAAACTGAAAGCATTTCCTCTAAGATCAGGAACAAGACAAGGATGTCCACTCTTGCTACTATTATTCAACATAGTTTTGGAACTCCTAGCCACGGCAATCAGAGAAGAAAAAGAAAGAAAAGGAATACGAATTGGAAAAGAAGAAGTAAAGCTGTCACTGTTTGCAGATGACATGATACTATACATAGAGAATCCTAAAGATGCCACCAGAAAACTACTAGAGCTAATCAATGAATTTGGTAAAGTTGCAGGACACAAAATTAATGCACAGAAATCTCTTGCATTCCTATACACTAACGATGAAAAACCTGAAAGAGAAATTAAGGAAACATTACCATTTACCATTGCAACAAAAAGAATAAAATACCTAGGAATAAACCTACCTAAGGAGACAAAAGACCTGTATGCAGAAAACTATAAGACACTGATGAAAGAAATTAAAGATGATACAAACAGATGGAGAGATGTACCATGTTCTTAGATTAGAAGAATCAATATTGTGAAAGTGACTATTCTACCCAGAGCAATCTACAGATTCAATGCAATCCCTATCAAATTACCAATGGCGTTTTTTTACAGAACTAGAACAAAAAAGCTTAAAATTTGTTTGGAGACACCAAAGACCCCGAATAGCCAAAGCAGTCTTGAGGGAAAAAAAAACAAAGCTGGAGGAATCAGACTCCCTGACTTCAGACTATACTACAAGGCTACAGTAATCAGGACAGTATGGTACTGGCACAAAAACAGAAATATAGATCAATGGAACAGGATAGAAAGCCCAGAGATTAAACCCACGCACCTATGGTCAACTAATCTATGACAAAGGAAGCAAGGATACACAATGGAGAAAAGACAGTCTCTTCAGTAAGTGGTGCTGGGAAAACTGGACAGCTACATCTAAAAGAATGAAATTAGAACACTCCCTAACACCATACACAAAAATAAACTCAAAATGGATTAGAGACCTAAATATAACACCAGACACTATAAAACTCTTAGAGGAAAACATGGGAAGAACACTCTTTGACATAAATCACAGCAAGATCATTTTTGATCCACCTCCTAGAGTAATGGAAAAAAAACCCAAAAATAAACAAATGAGACCTAAGGAAACTTAAAAGCCTTTGCAAGCAAAGGAAACTACAAACAAGATGAAAAGACAACCATCAGAATGGGAGAAAATATTTGCAAACGAATCAACGGACAAAGGATTAATCTCCAAAAGTTACAAGCAGCTCGTGCAGCTCAATATTAAAAAAATGAACAACCCAATCAAAAAATTGGCAGAAGACCTAAATAGACATTTCTCCAATGAAGACATACAGCTGGCCAAGAGGCACATGAAAAGCTGCTCAACATCACTAATTTTTAGAGAAATACACATCAAAACTACAATGCAGTATCATCTCACACCAGTTAGAATGGGCATCATCAGAAAATCTACAAGCAACAAATGCTCAAGAGAGTGTGGAGAAAAGGGAACCCTCTTGCACTGTTGGTGGAAATGTAAATTGATACAGCCACTATAGAGAACAGTATGGAGGTTCCTTAATAAACTAAAAATAGAACCACCATATGACCCAGCAATCCCACTACTGAGCATATACCCAGAGAAAACCATAATTCAAAAAGACACCTGCACTCCAATGTTCATTGCAGCACTATTTACAATAGCCAGGTCATGGAAGCAACCTAAATGCCCACCAAAAGACGAATACGTAAAGAAGATGTGGTCCATATATACAATGGAATATTACTCAGCCACAGAAAGGAACGAAATTGGGTCATTTGTAGAGACGTGGATGGATACAGAGACTGTCATACAGAGTGAAGTCAGTCAGAAAGAGAAAAACAAATATCGTATATTAACGCATATATGTGGAACCTAGAAAAATGGTACAGATGAAGCGGTTTGCAGGGCAGAAGTTGAGGCACAGATGTAGAGAGCAGACATATGGACACCAAGTGGGGAAAGTGGCGGGGGGGGAGGTGGTGTGATGAATTGGGAGATTGGGATTGACATGTATACACTGATGTGTATAAAATGGATAACTAATAAGACCCTGCCGTATTACAAAATAAATAAAATTAAATTCAAAAAAAAAGAATTTGTATTGCTTTGGGGGTAGACACAATTTATCAGCTAAGCACCCCCAAAGGAGGATTCTAAATATGTTTTATTGGTGAGATTCCACCAATGCAGAATTTGTGCGTGTTGCCTCATGTTGCCATGGTAAGAAGGAAATTAAATTGTGACACAGTGGTGCTATAAATAAAATACCTTTCTCCTTAAATTCACTCATAGTGTAATAAGCCCAGTGTGTTCAGCCTTACATGCAGCAATCAAGCCTTCCATAACATGTATCATTTGATGTAAAGTTATGAAGATAGGATGAAGGATGGGACAATCCTAAGCACCAGAGGGTGAGGATGGAGTCCACGTAATTCTTTCCTATGCCGCCGTCTAGAACAATGGCTCTTACAGTATGCCTTTGCACTGCGAGCTTGATGTTGAAGTCCCAAGGTCCCCCGCCTGTGATCTGAACCGGAGAAAGGTGTTGGAAGTGTTGTGCTTTCTTCGCTGATTCCTGGTGACAATTTGTGTGCATGACTGCTCGTGGTTGGGCTCTCACCTCTGCCACCTGGAACTTGAGTTGATGTAAATTCTCTCAGTGAGTTTGCAGGGATGTTGTCATGTTTGCAGGGCACTACCTCAGTCACTCAGTGGTAGAGAACAGTGGGTGGAGTTTCATTTGGTACTTTTAGGGTTGGATATCTTCCTATCAGTCTCTTTAAAGGGAAAGTGTAAAGAGGGAAGAGGGTAGGACTCGGATGGTGATGTGCTCTGCCAGGGCTGCCGGGGGAATAAATCCAGCAAGATATAAATGGCTTCAGTCCCCTCTAAAAACCAGAGTTGATTTTTCTTCTCTGTGGCAGGTGCGAAGGTAATGTGAACCTCCTAAGGCTTTCCAGATGGTGTTAGACTCCAACTGCTTTATGTTCTCACTTAGGTGTTGGAACCTCACACTCAAACCTGTACCTTCAAATAGAAAAGTGACGGGAGGCTTCAAAATAGTGCCTCATCCTGAGGGGAGCTGGCTGTGTGCTGCAGGAACCATCCGTCTGCTGGGCTCTGGGGGCCTTGCCATGTCATCTAATGAGAGCTCCTTTTTTATTGTTTAATCTCACCCACTGGGCTGTGACATTGGGACTGAAAGACGTGTGTTTTTGCAATCTCTGCAATTTTGTCACCGAGTAAGAAGAGATTCACTTTGGGAAGACAGATGCAGTGGTACAGGAGGGGTTTCACCTCGACAGCAGAATCTGTCAGGCAGCACGTTGGTTTTGTTTTGAACTCAGAAACTTTCTTATATTAGGTTTCTATTACCAGTGCCTACATAGAATCTTCTGATTTAGAGCACCCACCCTAGGCAGGAGTCCCTAAGTACCCATAAAATGCTTAAACCTAAATGCTTTGGGCATATTCATGTGTCCTGTGCAGAGTCACCACGCCTCAGAGCAGAAAGGGAGGGGAGTGACTGTGAGATCCTCAATCCAGTGATGCTTAAATCATTGTCCTAGACCCACATCTGGTTCTTTTCTGAGCAAATTGTTGTTCTGCAAGAAGTTCTATGATAAAATGTTGTGAAATACTAGACATCTGTATGCACTGCAGTCAGATGGGGCTTCTGGCTAGCACGTCTCTGAGTGCCACTGAGCTTGTCCTTCTAGCACGTAAGTGAGAGATGTGATCTGACAAACCGCAGGTGAAGGGTGACAGATACTTGAAAGGGTGCGTGCTACCAGTACCTGCAGTTCATGATCAACTCAAACTTACCACTGCTTTAACCTAGAAGTCAATGGATAAAGTTCTAGATGTTGAGCATGACCGTCATGCATTCTAAAACTGAGCCGTGATCTTGCCAGCATCTAACTGTTGTAGCTCAGCATCAGTGTACCTGTGATTGACCTTATAGATTACGTAATACGGATCTACATCTCTATGTCAATACACTGATGTGATCGATTACGAAAGTACTTCTGATGATATAATGCCAAGGACTGGCATTTTGTATTTACCACTTTATCAGGAAACAAGCCAAGATGATCATGACAGGCAACGTGGCACAATGGGCTGAAGGGGCCTTTGAATGTAGCTGGGTCTGGGGTCAGAACCCTGGCTCTGACACTTCCCTAGCTGGTGGCCTAGGGCAACTCCCTATACTTTTCTCAGTCTGGATTTTCTCATCTGTAAAATGAATGACCAAACAACAGCCAGTGCACTTGAACTAACACTGATTATAACTTTGAGTGGAAGTGAGGATTAAATGAAAGAAGATATCATTACCAGTGGCTTAGAGAGAGCCTGGCACACAGTATGTGTTCTACACAAGTGGCTGTTGGCACTATAATGACTAAATGAGCTTTAAAAAATACCATCTTCAGGGATGATGAGAAAATATAAAATTCTTATATACATAAAATCATTCTATGTAAAAAGTATTTTAATAATAATAGTTGGGTTGTGGATTGCTCTTATCCTGGAATATAATGAGCTGCTATAGAAAATAAAAAAGCACCTTCAGATTAAATAAACTTTATATGTATACATGTGGATGCCTAATAGAGTCGTATATCTCAGCAGTTCAAGTAAGAATACTACCTACCAGCCTATATTTGCTCTTTAATACATTTGTTCTGAAACCAAACTTGAAATGCACGTTAGAGGCAACATAATAAACATCCTCCGGGTTTCAAGCCATTAGTGTACAATTTCAGGCAATTTTTACCGCGGGTAGGATTCATAGGCGTCTCCCTGGGGAGAGAACACTGACTCTAAGAAGAAAGGATGAAAAGCCACATTAGTCACTTTTCGAAAAGATGGAAGCTTTGATTTCTACATGTGATTTCTATGTAGATTTAAAAGCTAACCTGGCCTGTCGCCATCCTTTGCCCTACTTCCAATTTGTGAGCAGGCCTTTGGACGGTGGTCCTGAGGTCAGGTACATTTTGCCCTCTTCCCAGCAGGAAAGCTCTTATTTATTTATTTTTTTTACCTTAGGCCTCGGCCTCTTGATTGACTTTAAGGTCCCAACAAACATCCACTTTATTATTGGAGGATATTTTAGGTTCTGCAGGTATTTTTCTTTAGAGCATGATTTAGTAGCACTATTGGTCAGAGCTGACTTGTATCAAAAGAAATGCGATCCATGGAAAATAGTAGCACTGGATTGCTGTGAATTCTTGACTCTCTGAGGCGCTCTCTCTCTCTCTCTCTCTCTCAATCTCTCTTTCTTGGAGCAAGGGCAGGGGTGGTGGTGGTGGTGGGTAGCCTTTGATATAGTTTCTTTTGTTGGAGCAGCTTAGTAGCTATTTAGCAAACACCTGTTTAATTTTAATTTAAGATAAGGTTTGAAACTTGCCCCGAAAGCCTTGCAAACGGTAAAAAGGAATAGAAAGCTGTCAACCTTTCTGATACTGATTGAAAGAAGAAATAGCTAGTTTTCCAATTCTGCACACCATGGATTTAATCAGCTAAGCCTAACAAGATTTTTTTTTTTTTCTGTTTTTTAGAGCAGTGATTCAGTCAGGGCAATTTTGTCCCCCAGGGGACATTTGGCAATGTCTGAAGACATTTTTGGTTGTCACACTGGGCGGGGGGCAGAGTGGGTAAAAGCCAGGATGCTGCTAAACATCCCATAATGTACAGGACAGGCCCCATCACAAAGAATTATCCAGTCCAAAATATCAGTAGTGCTGAGGTTAAGCAGCCCTGTTCCAGAACAGAGGTTTCTAACCTTGGATGCACATTAGAATCACCTGAAGACTTAAAAAAAATTCAATGCCCAGGTGCTCTCCAGCCTTGGGTAGGACAAGGCTATACGATTAGTCGGGTCCAGTACAAAATGAAAAAGTGGGGGCCTTTGTTGAAAAAGTGTTAAGAATGTTAAGGCAGTGACAACAGAGCATCAAACCAAGTGCAGCACCTTGTAAGTGTGGGGCTGAGTGTGAGCACACAGGTCCTACACACGTGTAGTTGACACTGTTCTGGAGGGTGACCTGGACATTGATAGTTTTAAAAGCTCTACAAGTGGACCAAAGACTGACAGACACCTCACCAAAGAAGACAGCCAGATGGCAAATAAGTATATGCAAAGATGTTCCACATCATATACTATAATAGTATCAAGGCAATGCAAAAAAAAACCCCCAATAATTGAGATACCACTACACACCTATTAGAATGGCCGAAATCTAGACCACTGACAATACCAAATGCTGGCAAGGATGTAGGGCAACAGGACGTCTCATCCATCGCTGGTAGGAATGTAAAACGGCACAGCCACTTTGGAAGGCAATTTGGTAGTTTCTTACAAAACTAAACATACCATATCATCTAGATACCAAAGGAGTTGAAAACTTACATCCACACAAAAAGCCTGCACATGGATGTTTATAGCAGCTTTATTCCTAATTACCAAAACTTGGAAGCAGCCAAGATACCTTTTGTAAGTGAATGGATAAATAAACCATGGTTTATCAGTAGAATAACATTTGTTCAATGAAATGTTACTCACAATTTTCCAATGGAATGTTAGTCAGTGCTATAAAGAAATGAGGTATCAAACTGAAAATACACGGAGGAAATTTAAATGCATAGTATTAAGTGAAAGAAGCCAATCTGAAAAGGCTACATACTCTTTGATTCCAACTAGGTAACCTTCTGGAAAAGGCCAAACTATGGAGACAGTAAAAAGGTCATTGGTGACTGGGGTTGGGGGGGGACAGAGGGTTGCACAGCAGGGCACAGAGGATTTTTAGGGCAGTGAAACTACTCTGTATAATGCTATAATGGTGGATACGTGTCATTGTACCTTTGTCCAAACCCATAGAATGTAAACACCAAGAGTGAACCCTAATGTAAACGATGGACTTTGGATGATAACAATCTGTCAGTGTAGGTTCATCAGTTGTTAACAAATGTACCACTCTGGTGATGGATACTGATAATGTGGAGGCCATGCGTGTGTAGGGACAGGGGATACATAGAAATCTTTGTAAATACTTTCCACTCAGTTTTGCCATGAGCCTAAAGCTACTCTAAAAAAATAAAGTCGCTTGAAAAAACAAAACTCTCCAGGTGATTTCAATGTGCAGCCAGTGTCAAGATCGCTGTTATTTAGCTTTTATTGCCTATCCTTCCTATAGCACTCAGTTTATGTACGTGGTATTGGCCCATGTGTAACTCCTCTTTGTATCGGACACAGAATCTCACAATCAATAGATGCTGAATGAACACGGCTGAATAAAAACACTCTACTGTTATTCCTTATCATCTATTATAAAGCCTTATGTGTGGAGAGGTCATTCAGGCTTTCCAAACAGGCTTCAGCATTCATGGTTTTGTTTGCTGTTCACATCAGTCATGTGGTTGCAGGGCAAGTGTTAGGACATTAGTCTGTGGATGAGGAAGAAGGCTCAGAGCAGGTAAGTGACTGGCCCAAGTCACACTCCTGTGAGTGGCAGGGCAAGGCCTCCAGCCAAGTCTCCTGGTTCCCAGGACAGGGCTGTTTTCCACGTGTTATGGGAACCTTCTCACTTTTACACCAGGTTTCTAAAGTATGGTGCACGTGCCCCTTGGTGGCATGTGGCATGGAAGTCAGGGCGCAAGGGGTGAACTTTAAAACAAAACATGTTTCCTTATTTATTTAATATGTATTAGAAAAAAATAGCATATCAAGTCCATAGTTTTTATTACTGCTGCAGAAAACGTTAGATTCAAAGTGAGTTGATTTAAAGGAAAATATTAAGCAAATAACAGCAGAGGTGGTGTGAAGATATAACAAAGCTTTTGAATTACCTACTTAAATAACAGAACTATGAGAAACACTTCTAAATCTTTGTAGTTTAAAATGAGGACACAGTGAAATAATATTGTGAAAGAGCTTTGTAATAGTAGACAAAGCACTAAAATTGTTGTGGTTTTTGCACCCTCACTCCTTAAAACTTGCCCCCGGTGTATCCTACCAGACTGAGTCTTGGCCTGTTACTGGGCTCTGATCGGTACAGAATGCTTTACCATGGGCCTCAAGTGACCATGCATGGTTGAAAGAAAAGAAAAATATGTAAAATGAAATCTGTAAGTGAAATCTGTAAGCCCCTATTTCTGGCTTAGTTTTCCTTGTCATTATATATATATGTATATATATATATATATATATATATATATATCAAATTCTAAGATGAATTCCCAAATTGTCTGGAACAAACGATTGGGAACGTTTTAATAATAACAAATCCATTCTCTGTCTAGGGCATATTCAAAGTACAGTCTTCACATTCATACAGTGCAAACCTTTGTATCCATTAAATGTGATGAAGGATATATATTCATTGGCATATAAGGACGCTAGTGTTAAATGCAGGGTTCAGAGGAGTAGGATAGAACGTATTTATATGAGAAAGAGAAGGAAGCATTTCTGAGAGGATTGACCCTGGGTGATAGGATTGGGTTCATTCCTTTTGCTTTTAGCTTATCTGTCACTTCTCATTTTTTCTTTTTCTTTTTTTAGATTGAAGTATAGTTGATTTACAATGTTATGTTAGCTTCTGGTGTCAGTTTTCTATGATGGACTAGATTTCAAACTCAAGGAATACTAGGTAAACTTTTAAGACACACTCGTACACAAAATACACTAATTCTGTGAAAGTCAGACGCTACGTTCCCAATGCTATCAGACGTGATTTGTATGTGTTGTGAGATGCTGATTTCATGATTAACACATTGTAGCTGGAGCCAACAGTAGGAGGAAAGACAGATGAAGCTATGGATATAAAAGGACATTATAAAGTGTAAAGCCCTGTACGTTGAAAGGGATTTTGAGCTGGAACCAGGAGAGTGAAGGACAGGCTCTGAGTAATGGGGCCTCATTTGGTGCTGGTGGGCGGTGAGCCTGCGGGGGTTTGTCACCATCACATTGAATTCCATCCCAGCTAGCGTTAGGGCCGCTCCAAACAAGTGTTGGCTTTTCATAGAATCTGCCTTGCCTTCCCTGGCTTTTGTAATGACATTTTGGTGAAAATATCACAGAAGCACCTTTGATTTGTGGTTTGGGTGGGTATACCTGCTTCCTCACTCTCTCTCCTGGTTGTTTTTACAGAACCACATCTTACTTAATTCTCTGGCTGTGCTTTTCAACAGCATAGTCTACCTTCTGGTTGTCAGAGGTTGTACATCCCCTGAGCTAGAAAGCTTTTTGAGAAATGTTTCGTAAGTGGGATTCCCTTTTCTTTCAGTTATTCTTTTTAAAGCTTTGAGCGATAGATAGAACATATGCATTCATGTTTGCATAATAAACAGTTGGGAAGATAACCATTCTCTGCTGACAGTATTGATTTCTGATGAGTGGGGATGCCAGGAGACTTTATTTGTATATTACAAGTATTGTTTAAAAATTATTTGCATATTACTTGTATTACCTATACTCTGTATACATAAAAATATATAAAGTAAAATAGGAAGCAAGTAGACTTGGATATTTCCATTTAGTCGCTGAAAAATCTCCATGGGTGTCTATATGTGCAAGTGGAAGGCATGCAGGAAAGTAGTAAAGGGAAAAGTAAGCTCCGGCTTGAATTGCCTTGTCCAAATAGTGACACTCTGGTGGTGTGGTTGAGAATTGGAACACACTCACCTGTGAAAGTCTATCATCCTCTGAGGTGTCCTTATGCCACTGCAAATAGCCGACGTCACTGCGGGTCAGGACCCCACATAACGTTTCCTGAGACTTTCCTTTCTGACAGCCGTTAAAGACGTGTGGACTGGCTCTTCCAGTTAAAATCATGTTCAGAACTGACTAGATGACACATTTTACAAATATTTACATTTCAGGTAGCGATGACACAAGGACTTAATTTCTTTTTTCTTTTAATAATCATAAAATGTGTCATTTTTAGTGAGAAGAATGAAATCCCACAATATATAATTCTGGGAAAACGTATGTCATGAATGTTTGGTAGCGTTAAAACAGGAGTCTATTGACTTTCTTTTCTTGAGCCATGCCCCATAACTCCCCATGGGCCCTTCCTCCCTTCATATTTTTTTTTAACTTAGGTTTCCATAGTTGTGATTTAAGCTGCATGAAGCTAAGAAGTTTTTATAGTGCTTTTCTTTCAGTTATTAGGGACTCCTGGGCGGTCTTGTCAAGATATTTTCTAATGTTTCTAGAATCTCAGGGATGGCAGGCTCTCAGAGGTAAACTAGAAAGGACTGTAATGGAAAGTGGAAAGATAGAATCTGATAACAAACTCGGGGGAGCATCTTAGTTTTCCAAAGATAATTTGATCACTCTTCAATTAGGGAGAGAATATGCTTAGTTGAAAGGAAAAAATAAAAAAGCCTAGGGCTGTCCTGGTGGCGCAGTGGTTGAGAGTCCGCCTGCCGATGCGGGGCACACGGGTTCGTGCCCCGGTCCGGGAAGATCCCACATGCCGCGGAGCGGCTGCGCCCGTGAGCCGTGGCCGCTGAGCCTGCGCGTCCGGAGCCTGTGCTCCGCAGCGGGAGAGGCCACGACAGTGAGAGGCCCGTGTAC
>NW_006786020.1:865077-868398 GCF_000442215.2 Lipotes vexillifer
AAAAAAAAAAAAAAAAAAAAAAAGCCTAATTGAGATGCTACAATAAAAAGGCAAAGTCTTCCAACCCACCTGCCTGCACAGGAAACCTCCAGCATTTGGTCGTAGCAGATGAGTGGTGGAGACGTCCAGGTCCTTCTGAAGCCTGCAGAGTGGGAGAAGCCATCAGCACTCACGGACGGTGAAGCTCCAGGGACATGCAGCCTCTCCTCCCTCCGCACCCCCAACACAGAGCAGCAGTGACTTGGGCTTGCCTGGTCACTGTCCTTCCCATGTGCCTGGCATGTTTCCATCTGTCGCTGGGAAAGCTTCTGGGACTGGGGCTGCAGAGGTGATTGGGCAAGCTCTGGCTGCCGTCGGGGGAAGCCAGTGATAAGTGGTCAGGGAGGAGGACGAAGCAACAGACCTCACACGTTAGAATCCCTGGGTGTGGGCTCCGTGTGGGTGCTGGGCTCTGTAGCAAAACTGTTTGCGCTGAGTGCCAAGGGACGCTTGGCTTAGGGTGGTGACACGTGACCCCTCCAGAGAGTGCCGGCCCAAGGCAGAGTTGACCAGACTGTTCAAGTGGAAACCACCAGCTGGGGAGTTAAGCCCATGTCTTGGCTGAAGCCTCTGCTGTTTCACCAGGGCCAAGGGGTCAGGGTTCCATCCAGGGCAGTATAATGTCGAGGTGGAAAGCAGCTCATGTTGTCACCCGGAGGGAGATGCTGAGTTATATGAGCTGTATGTGTTCTTGAATGAACCTGTTCACAGGACTGGAAGGTCAAGCACTTCTGTGAATAAGACCCAAAGACGTGGGTCAAGCATTAGATATAATTCAGGGCAGTGTTTCCTAAATTATGGCATGATGTTAGGTGGTATAGATATGAGCATTTAAAAAATTTTACAGCGATGTGTTTAATACATTTTTTCTTTAGCACCGCAACTACATGATTTAGAGGATATTAGTGTTTAAGAAGAGGATGATATTTAAATGTGTGTTGATTCTGAATTTTTTCTTTTATTTATTTTTTGGCCGTTGCCACACAGCATGCAGGGTCTTAGTTCCCTGACCGGGGATTGAAACCGTGCCTCCCCTGCAGTGGAAGCACAGAGTCTTAACCACTGGACCACCAGGGAAGTCCCAAGTGTGTGCTGATTTAAGGACATTGTGAAGCAAATAATAATATAGATCATAAAAGTATGATATGCAAAAGACAAGTTTTCAGGAACTGCTTCAAGGCTTGAAATTCTTCCTTTCTGGGGGCCCTCTGCTTCTCTCTCTCTGACTCTCAAAAGCTTACCCTTTTCTCAGGGTCCGGAAGAAAGTCTTTTTCTTCCCAGAAGCCTTCCTTAGCCACCTTATCTGTTGGGGCCCCTTCCTCCTCTGGAATCCGTTAAGATGCATTGTCTCTGTGCTTCATTTGGCACGTTAAGTGCCACCTGGGACTGCTCAGTCTCTCTGTGTACCCCTGGATTTTCCCAAATTGGAACCTGCAAGGAGGTCAGGGCCATATTCTCTTTTATTGGTATTTCCCACAGTGCCAAGAACAGGGCTTTGCATTTCATAGGGACAAAATAAATATTTGTGGATATATATTTTATAGTACATAGAAATCATAAAATATTTTCATTTATGAAAACTGTACAAATAAGCCTGAGTGGTATCTGCCAATATTTATAACCACAAGGAAAAGGAACCTACTACTGTGCGAGAAAAGTAGATTCAAACTTTTCTGATGACATCCACTCTCCCATGAATATGGCCAAACTGACTACAGAAAAGGATGCATCAACAGAAGAGTGTCCGCTAGAAAAAGATTGCACCCATGTTTCCAATAAGGCATGAAAATATTTTCCAACACAAGAGAGCATTGTTTATGTGACCCCAGAGCTATAGGAAATACCTGTGCAAATATTTGTAGAATTTACCTTTCAAATGTTCTAGAGAAGATCAGACTAAAGAAACAAGATGACACCATGGCTTCCTTCTCCTTTGAACTATTTGAAAAACAAAGGAAAAACACGTTTGCATAAACACAGTGCATCTCTGTGTATCTGTGGGCATGAATTCAAGGATTTACACCTGAGAGATGTTTTTCTAGCTGCCGAAAGGACCATGGGAGCTCTCTCTGCTTCTCTAGGTCACCTCCACCCTCAGATGCATCCTCTTTCCTTGCTTCAGGCGTGCCAATGGCACCATCGTTCTCTTGGTTTTCAACCCATCTTTCCTCTACTTCTGTCATGTGGTTCTCTTCGAATCATGGCTAAGACATAGTGTATCCTTCCTCTCCATTTTCCAGTGTCTATCCTAGCTCAGTTCCTCAGAGGTGCTCTGGCTGGCCCTCATCCAGCCTCCGTCCATCAGTGCATCCTTCCTCAACATCCTGTTAAACTCAGGGGGAGCAGAGAAGCTTTCTAGAAATAGCTTCGGAGTTATACAAATCTGAGTTCAAAACCAATTCGACTATATTAACTCCAGCTTCTTTAAGTTTCAATCTCATCTGCAAACGTAGATATAAAGACCCTTTTCCTAGGATTGTTGCAAAAGTTAAATGAAATAATGCACAGGACCTACCTTAGTTCTTAGAATATGCTAGAACCACAGCAAAATTACTGTCTCTCCCTCTCTAAGGCACTTCTCCCTGTCTCTCTTCTTGGCCAGGTTACTTTTCTGCTCCGAACTTTCCAAAGGTGCCCTGTGAGCTCCGGGATAAAATCCATCCTCATTCAGGGCCTCTCACTGGTTGGCCTTATCTTAGCTTTGTGTCAATACTCTACCTGTGGAAAAGAAGCTCCTTGGCTTGCTTTCAAGGTGCCCAGGGTTAAAGCCTCTTCTTTAAAGGCATTATATCAGGAAGCCTTCTGCTAAAATGCATGCACGTTTCCTTTTGTGGATTAATTTGTCCCCTTCACTATCTGTGCCCTTGCAGGCTCTGGATCTTCAGGCAGGAGAAGAAATTTCAGTGCCCACAGAAGCCAGATGGGAACCCAAATGGGTGTACGCCAGGACGTAAGGGAAACGGGGAGAGGTGGGGCCCGAGGCAAGGGACAGCACTTGTGTGTCAGTTTCCTGTTGCTGCCTTAACAGACGACCACAGACGTGTTGGCTTAAAACCACAGGAATCCATCATCTCACAGTTCTGGAGGTTAGATGTCCAGCCCTGGTGTCACTGGACTCCATTCAAACTGCTGGTTGGCCTGTGTTCCTTCTGGAGGCTATGATGTCTCCTAGCCTTTTCCAGCTTCTAGAAGCTGTCCTTATTCCTTGGTTCATGACTCCACATCATCCTCTGCTTCCCTCATTACATCCCTTTTTCTGAATCTCCTGCTGTCCTCTTTCCC
>NW_006786020.1:868408-871669 GCF_000442215.2 Lipotes vexillifer
AAAACGCTTATGATTCATTGGGCCCATCAGAAAAATTCAGAATAATCTCCCCCTCTGAGATCTTGAACTTAATCACATCTGCAGAGTCCTTTCACCAGTTAGGGAACATCATTCAGTCTATCACAACTTGTCTAAGGGGAGTCACTGCTCCCTGTATCAGCTGATTGAAGACATGCTAGAATACAGGCCTAGTGCTGTCAGATTTTCTGATTTTGGGTGGGAGTGGGGAGGACCTAAACGTTTAGTTTTTGTGTGTGGTTTTTTGTTGTTGTTGGTTTTTTTTTTTTTTTTTGCTGCTCTGTGCAGATTGAGGGGTGGCTTAACCTTAGTTCCCCGACTGAGGATTGAACCTGTGCCCTCAGCAGCGAAAGTGAGGAGTCCTAACCACTGGACCACCAGGGAATGCCCAAACATTTAGGTTTTTACGTGGAATTTTCTGATTATTTTTGAAGTTCACCAAGTCGAGTTTTTAAAAATACAACACCATATGAGCTAATGCTGCAGATCCTATGTAATAGATGTATTAGTTTCCTAGACCTACCCTACAAATGGCCAGAAATTTGAATGGCTTGAAACAGTAGGAATTTATTCTTTCACAGTTCTGAAAGCTAGAAGTCTGAAATCAAGGTGTCAGAGGTGGGCCATGCTCTCTCTGAAGGCCTTAGGGGAGGATCCTTCCTTGTATCTTCCTAGCTTCTGGTGGCTGCTGGCAGTCCTTGGTGTCCTTGGTTTGGGACAGTCTCTGCCTTCATTATCACATGGCGTTCTCCCTGCATGTGTCGGTGTCTATGACCAAATTTCTCTCTCCTTATAAAGATATCAGTCATTGGATCAAGGCCCACCCTAATCCAGCATGACCTGATCTTAACCTGATTACATCTGCAAAGAAACTCTTTCCAAATAAGAACACATTCACAGGTATTGGGGGTTAGGGCTTAAACATATCTCTTTTCTGGGGAGAGGGGGAGATGCAATTCAACCCATAATAACAATAGGCCTACTGCCCACATGTAACCCTCAGACCTCTAGCTTGTGATCTCTGCCTGAAGACAGGGCACAGAACTGCTTTATTTTGATAGTGAATGGTGTTTGGTAAAGGTCTAGATGGGGGCTGATCACACATGCAGCCCCGGTTAGGGAGTGCCCTTCAGAGGAATATCTATGCATCAAGATGCCCCCTCACTCAGGAAATGGTGCCAACCCTTTCCCCGTGTGGCTATGGTAATGGTCCGCTTGATGCCACTCTTGTGCAAAGCCCACCTGCACCATGCAGTCTGATTCTGCTTCCTTTCATTACTTATTCCAGCTCAACTCTTAGTCTTTTTTTTAATTTTATTTTTTAAATTAATTTTTATTAATTAAAAATTAGTTTAAAAATTAAGTAGAGTTGATTTACAATGGTGTGTTAGTTTCTGCTTTACAGCAAAGTGAATCAGTTATAAATATACATATATACCCTCTTTTTAAGATTCTTTTCCCATATAGGTCATTACAGAGAGTTGAGTTCACTGTGCTGTACAGTAGGTCCCCATTATCAACTCTTAGTCCTTGAGGGGGAAAACGTATGTATAGCTCTAGCTCTAATCATCTTATTCTCAACTCTGGCTACACTTAAGAAGCCCTTGCAGATGTGAAAGACTTTCTTATTGAATCAGACTCTCCCGGGTCTGAGTTGAAGAGATGGAAGACAGAGAGGAAAGGGTTTGCCTCTGTTTACTGGCAGAGTCATTTCTTACATGGTTCCTCTCCATGTAGCCCCATTAAACATCTCCCTCTACCACAAAAAGTCCCTAAGCAGGCTTCTAGCTTAACATTTCATGTCAGGTATTTAAAATCTATCATATAGCTTCCATTAGTTTCGTATTGCTGCTGTAACAAATTACCATACATTTAGTAGCTTAAATAATACAGATTTATTTTCTTACAGTTCTAGAGGTTAGAACACTGAAATGGGTCTTACTGGCCTAAAATCAAGATGTTAGCAGCCCTGCCTTCTTTCTGGAGGCTCTAGGAGAGAATCTGTTTCCTTGCCCTTTCCAGCTTCTAGCAGCCCTGCCCACGTTTCTTGGTTCACGGCCCCCACCTTCGACCTTTGATGCCAGCAACAGTGGGTGGTACTCTTTTCACATCACATCAGTCTTCCCCTGTCTTACACCTTCCTCATCCACATTTAAAGTCCCTTGAGATTACACTGGGCCCACCCGGATAATCCAGGATAATCTCCCTATTTTAGAGTCATCTGATTAACAAACTTAATTCCTCTTTACCATGTAATGAAACATTCACAGGTTCTAGGGGGTAGGGTATGGACATCTTTCAGGGGACCATTTTTCTGCCTACCACATAGACCCAAGACAGGGTGGGGGAGGAAGGTCTGGGATAACTAGTTTAAGCAAGATCATATAGCTAGGACTTCCCTGGTGGTGCAGTGGTTGAGAGTCCGCTTGCCGATGCAGGGGACACGGGTTCATGCCCCGGTCCGGGAAGATCCCACATGCCGCGGAGCGGCTGGGCCCGTGAGCCACGGCCGCTGAGCCTGCGCGTCTGGAGCCCGTGCTCCACAACGAGAGAGGCCACAACAGTGGGAGGCCCAAAAAAGAAATAGAAACATTTGTATAAATTATTAACATCAAATACCAACGAGAACTCATGCCCAAGTTTTCTGTCCCTATGACCTTTGAAAGGAATGGGGTTGTGAGTTTCATGAATCAAATTTTCCCTTTCCATACAAGCCACGTTTATATGGCTTCATGGTTACTCTAATTTTCCTCTGCTACATTATAAGGTTCTGATTCTGTAGAAAATCAACTTTCATTTCTTTATCCACAGAGGAAACTTAAAAAAGCACCTTCCGTTTCCCACCATCCCTATCCCCTACTTTGTGTCCTTCCCACACAGGAGGTGGGGAAGATTCATTGCAGGGGAGGGCATTGTGTGGAAGGTGCTCATAGAAGACGTGAAAGGGGGCCACCTTTTTCAGACTGGCAGTCATTTTTCTGAGCCAATGTGAATGGCCATTTTGGCGATTTAGACTACCATTTTTGTGTTTTATCCCTTAGATGAGGCAAGGCCGCTCTAACATTTTCTCTTCCCATAAAAGCAATCTTATTGTATATGCCCTCTATAGTATTATTCTCTGCGTTTGATTAGCCAAGGAGAAAGAGGCATTTGTGACTGGGCCTGTGTGTGATCTGGCCTCTTTCGAGATTGTGGGGAGGGAGAGACAGGTTTCTCTTTCCCTCATTCTTCCCCCTCTTAGTC
>NW_006786020.1:871679-872948 GCF_000442215.2 Lipotes vexillifer
GACCTGCTTTTCTTAACAAGCACCATTAGAAATACACTTTATAAAAGGAAAAAGATTCCTGTAAGATCAGTTCAACATAAAGGAATTATCTCAACACTTAAACACTTACTCACTGTACATGATCATAGATGAATTTCTCAGTGGCTTCTTTCTCTAAAAGTTCAAACAGCGGGAGCTATAAATCAGAAATAGAAGATAAAAATGAAAAGGAAGACGAAAGTTATATCTAGAAGATGTCAACTCACTGTTAGTACCTCAAGGGAGTTCTTTGTTTCATGGCAAAATCACATTGCTAGAAACTGACATATACACAAGGCCATGTAAAACATACATGGTAAGATTGGGTGGCCACCGGCCTCACTTTTACATTCCTCAGTTTTAAACCAATATGGTATCTTGAGCAGGAAAACTGTAAACAGATTTTTTCCCTAATAGGTAGAATTTAGCCAAGTTTAGAAGAGTGGCTATGGAAATGGAGTTTATCATCATTTCAGGCGTGGGATATTCTTAAAAAAGATTTTTTTTTCTTGAAGTATAGTTGATATACAATATTATATGTTACAGGTGTGCAATATAGTGATTCACAATTTTTAAAGGTTATACTCCATTTATACTTATTATAAAATATTGGCTATATTCCCCGTGTTGTACAACATACCTTGTAGCTTATTTTGTATATAATAGTGTGTACATCCTAATCCCCTCCCCCTCTGTTGCCCCTCCCCTTTCCCTCTCCCCACTGATAACTACTACTGTGTTCTCTACGTCTGTGAATCTGCTTCTTTTCTGTTGCGTATGGAATATTTTTTTTTTTTTTTTTTTTTTTTTTTTGGGGTACAGGAGCCTCTAACTGCTGTGGCCTCTCCCGTTGCGGAGCACAGGCTCCGGACGCGCAGGCTCAGCGGCCATGGCTCACGGGTCCAGCCGCTCCGCGGCATGTGGGATCTTCCCGGACCGGGGCACGAACCCACGTCCCCTGCATCAGCAGACAGATTCTCAACCACTGCGCCACCAGGGAAGCCCTGGAATATTCTTGATCATGGTGAATTCTGGAAGAAGAAATTCACAGCAGGCATCTCTATTTTGGCTGCTTGGATTACTTATGCCCTTGATCCTTGCCTCTTTGGCAGGTACCTTTGGCCACATCAGATGCTTACATCGTGGAGGTCCACCCAGGAGCACCAGTTCCACCTCCAGTTCCATGGTGAGTCTAATACTCACCCAGGCTTCACCACCGTTTATCTGGTAGGACAGGACAGGCAGGGAAGC
>NW_006786020.1:872958-881748 GCF_000442215.2 Lipotes vexillifer
GTCCCCAGAGTAGTCAGGAGTCGGGGCGATGTAAGTGTCCTCGGTGACAAGGCAGATGGTGGCTTTCCGAGCTGCTCCTACGGCCCACAGGATGCCCGCGAGCGCCGCGGCCAGCGCGTGCTTCTGCCCCTGCTTGCTTATCGCGCACAAACTTCAGCCCAGGAGGAGGGTAGGAACGCATTGCAATGAGTGCCCCCTAGCTGAGGGCCTGGGCCTCCACTTTCATTGACCCTTCTGAGTACAGGATGGGTCAGTGTGGTTCCTTCGTCAACCTACACTGTGAGAACATTGTGGAGGGCCTCATCCTCTCTGCCCGCACTGAACGGGCATCGTCACCCCAGAGCATTAATCCTCTGTGTTCTCCACTGATCCCTCCCTGTGCATTACTACCCCTGCTGAATCTCAACACTGTCTTCTCTCCTGAACTCCTGCCGGGCTCCATCCAAACTCTCTAACCCGATAACACAGGCCCTTCCTGAGTGCAACCCCAAACAATCCTTCCAGTTTTATCTCCCAGGTTTCCATTTTGCAAACCCTCTGCCCCAGATGCACTAGTTCCCTGGACATAGTTTCTGCATTCTACCTCCATGCTTTTTCTCATGTACTTGTCTGCCTTTAATATGCAAGTTCTCTTCTGTCTGTTCTTCCTGCCTGATCACATCCTACGAATCATTTGAGGCCCACTTCCCCCTTACTAACATAGTTTACACTCATCTGGCACTCACTGGGCCCAGAATTGTTCTAAGCACCTAACACATATTACCTCATTTAATCCTTATGACAACCTGTGAGGTGGATGCTATCAATATTATTAGTCCCATTTTAGAGATGAGGAAAGTAAGACAGGGAGGTTGAGTACTCTGCCCCTGGTCATTCACCTTTAAAGCAGTAGAGCAGTGATTTGAATGCAGGCAGTGTGCCTCCTGACTTAACCATTAGATTGTTCTTAACCATTAGATTCCATCAAATAATCCCAGTGGGTGAGAATTCCCCGGAAATGGGAGCCAATCTTTACATCACAGACCTTTCCTATGCTCATTTTCTAAATGTTTAACATTGACAACTGTCGTCCTGGTGAAGAAACACATGATAGAGGTTAATGAATGAACTCAGCCATGATTTATAGCAGCGGTCCCCAACCTTTCTGGCACCGGGGACCGGTTTCATGGGAGACAATTTTTCCACGAACGGGTGGGGGGGTGGCTTGGGGATGATTCAAGCACATTACATTTATTGTGCACTTTATTTCTATTATTGTTACACTGTAATATATAATGAAGTAATTATACAGCTCACCATAATGCTGACTGGAGGTGGAGCTCAGGCAGTAACGCGAGCGATGGGGAGCGGCTGCAAATACAGATGAAGCTTCGCTCGCTCGCCTGCCACTCACCTCCTGCTGTGTGGCCCGGTTCCTAACAGGAACTACCAGTCCTAACAGGACTGCTACCAGTCTGTGGCCCAGTGGTTGGGGACTCCTGATTTATAGAATCCATCTAGCTCTATGGTGATACCGAAATCAGTAGCAGGAGCCTCACACTCCAAAACCCTTGTCCAAGGTAGAATGAGAGTCAAACAAAGTGCTGTGAGACTACAAGGGCAGGAGGGAGAACTTGTGATCGGGAAGGTTCAGGAAGGCTTCATGGAGCAGGTCGATAAGAGCAATTACTCATTACCATTTATGTAATACCTGCCACATGCCAGGTACTGTGCTAAATGCTTGCTATTCACGTAGCAAATGCTGTATGCGTTCCATCTAGATCCCTTGTGATCCCTTTTACTCAGTTGGTGGACATGTCCCCCCCCCCCATTGCTTTGGTTACTGCTGCTAGGGGCTCATACTTTTCAACTTTCTCTGAAGAATTGGAGCCACCTTCCCTGGAAGTGACTGGGAGTTGTGCCACCTTCCCGTAGCAGGGTCCATAGCGGATGCCTGATGAGGGTGGGAGGTGAAAAGGCCCCGCCCCCTTATCTGAAGATGGAGCATTTGCCCCCCAGAGCTCCCATGGATCAGGCGGAGGCTAGACATCACTGGCAGCCACATGCCTCCTCTGCTTCTCCCCCTTCCCTAGCCTGCTTCCCTGCTCTCTTAGGGGTTTCTCCTGAGGGCATTCATTCCCTTAATAAATCACCTGCATGAAGAATTCCCATCTCTGGCTCTGCTTCTAGGGAAGCTGGCAATTCATGTTCTTAGAATAGATTAGACATTCAGTTCCTGTTTTGGGTGATAAGTTACCCTGCCTGAGGGTAGGTAGATGCCTTTTAATTATTTCTGTTTCCTCTAATATCAACCATAGAGTTTGATAGGGGTTTATTAGCATCTAAGAACAGAATAATTTGAACTGATTTTTTAAATAGGCAACTACCAAACACTGTACTTTGTCAGCGTGATTAAATAGGAGGATGAATCCTTCATTTATTAGGTTTGTCATCACCCCTTTTGTTCTCTCTCTGGAACTGTTAGTTTGGGACTTCCTATCAAATGTTGTCAAGTAAGCCTATCTGGAGACCTGGTGCTTCATTTCCTCTGTCAGGGTGCTCTGCAGTGGAGCATAAAAACTGTCAGTGTTATCCCTGCAACTGAACATCGAAAGGGACTCTGGAAGAGCTCTACCTAGTCACGAAATTCAGTCCCTCTGGGAGAGCCAGAGCCATTTCTGTCTTACGCGGCAAGTCCTCTTATGAGGCAAGTCCCCTTCCTGAGGCAACCTGGGGGGTTTTCCCTGGTGGTTATTTAGCCTACAAAGGTTCTCGGGAAATGGGTAATTCTTTGCAAATACTTTTCATAGGCCTCTTACCTAAGAAAGTTACAGTCTTTTCCCTTTCTTGTAAACAACAAATATTTAATGATGCATCCTTGTACAGCCATCTGAATGCTTCGGGCACCTCCCTGAAAAGCGGAGGGTCAACAGTGAGGAGTTTACAATGGTGGTGGAACCCTCAGGGCCCACGCTATAAAAGAGAAGTCTTGGAAATGGATGTCATTATTTATTCTTCTCGGCAGCCTTTTCCCTTCTGGGGGACAGCATCCCCTAGGCTTAGTGAAGGGCCACTGTTCTCTACACGTGCCATCCCTCCCCATGGGCTGTGGCCGTGCCATGGCTGGGCTAGAATCTGCAATGACTAGCTTCTCTGTGGAGCCCCATAGACTGGCACCCCGGGATGCCTGTCCCCCTCCGCCCCACCTTCACTGGGCTCGTGCCTCATGTCCAACTGTTAGATTTGCAGGAGGTAAGGAACTAGTTGGCTAGCTCTTGAAATTCTGCCTGGCTAGGGATCAATGGTTTGAATTATTGAGGTTTTAAACAAGCCAGAAGGAAACTCCTAGATCTCTTCCTGCCTCTAGATTCTTAGGAATGCTTAGGACCTGGAGAAAAGAGCCAGGAAAACAAAAATTTGGAAGACAGTGGGGAGGAGTTTGAGACTTTGTGACATCCTAGATAGCGTGTCATAATTTTCAATAGTCTGTTATCATTTAAGGTTAAATTTTAAATCGTCGATATGTTTCTACATATGATGATAATGAAAACATGCCTCGTATGGAGGAGGATGGAAGGAAACACAGACAGGGAGCATGGGATTAGGACTTAAAAAAATTATCACCTGGGCTTCCCTGGTGGCACAGTGGTTGAGAGTTCCCCTGCCAATGCAGAGGGCACGGGTTCGTGCCCTGGTCCGGGAAGATCCCACATGCCGTGGAGCGGCTGGGCCCGTGAGCCATGGCCGCTGAGCCTGCGCGTCCGGAGCCTGTGCTCTGCAATGGGAGAGGCCGCGACAGTGAGAGGCCCGCGTACGGAAAAAAAAGGAAAAAAAAAAAAATTCTCCCTGGCCCAACCTGGACAGCATCTTATCGGGGTCAAACCTGTATAACGCCCGGCGCCGGAGAAAGTAATGCCCGAAGTCCTGCCTGGAGACCCTTTTTCCAGACTTCCGGACTCGGTCAGAAAAAGGATCATGAAACCGGAAATAGGCCTTTGTCCAGTCAGAGCTGAAGACCTGGACTGTATTTCCAAAGAGGATCTGGCGCAGTTTCTGAAAAGAGGGGAAATAAATGGTTCAAACAAGGAGAATTCTTCCTAGACACAAGCCCTCAGCAAACAGACTTAAGCAAGGTGGTGAAACCATGGAGGAGGGCCTGTCCCCTTCCTAGAGTCAGGTTCACACGTTACTCTATTCCCTGATTGTAATTGTCCAGCTCTGTGCAAAATGTTTGCATAGGGTTCACTTAGGACATTTTATCCTGAAGGCTGAGAGTGTCAACTCTGCACCTTTTTATCCCCATCCGAGTTCTGTCTCTGTGTCTGTCTCACCTTCCATTGCCAGCCATCTTCCCTGTACCCCCTTAAGATCCATGACGGGCGACTACGCTCTCCTTATGCCTCTCATTCCTCTAACCATGACTCTGTAACTCCTATCTCTCCCACATTTGGGTCTTTCTCTTTGCTCCAGAAAAAAGGAATAGGCAGGACTCTGATTCCAGTCTGAGTACAGTAGTGGTGTAAATTGGTATTAAACAAGCAGCCTCTGTTTTTTTGCCCTAGAATCTTGAAGTTTTTTTCTGGATACTCTGCAGCATGTTAAGATTGGAGAGGGTCTTTTAGAAAATCCCAGAAAATTGGGTACAAGCCTTTGTAAACCAAACCCGTGACAAAAAGGGAATCCCTTTATAATCAGAGGCATATTAATCATTCGGCTTGTGCTAGGTCCTGTGTGGGGTATGGATATGGAGAGAGAACTTCCCAGTGAAGTACTCAGGAAGGCTTCGTGGAAGAGGTGGCATTTAAACTAGGCTGGCAGATGGTGTCTAGCATTTATTGAGTATTTTCTACGCACCAGGCACTGGGCTAAGTGCTTTGCATTCATTATGTTAACTTAATTCCTTGAGAAAGGTACTGTTACCATCCTCCTTTCACAGGAAAGTATTTGCCTAAGGTCACCCAACAAGTCAGGCAGAGCTGGTATTCGCATCCATTCTAACACCACTGATCTGCCTCCCCAGCTTTAATCGTGTATGTGCCATCCTTATAACTGCTGTCATTTTTGTATGCCAATAATTATTGAATTAATATTTCTCATTAGCTTGGGCCATTCTTTTATAACTTAGAAAACATTTATTTAAAGCATTTCTTTCTTTCTTTCTTTCTTTCTTTGTTTCTTGGTAGGGAAGTTGGCAGTTTCTCTTTTATTTCAAATCAGTTCACCGTCATTAAGAGCTTACAAAGGGTCAGATATGTGCATTATCTCATTTAATCCCCATTTCATAAGGAAACATTCATTTAAATAAATAAATAAATAAATAAATAAATAAAGCATTTATTTAAAAGGACACTTTATACCACATCCTTAAATGAGAATCAAAATCACTTGCCATAATAAAAAAAATAATAGAGATATAACGATGTTATTAGATTATGCTACAAACCGTTGCCTGTGAAAGCTCTGACTGAGCCCTGCACTCTTTGTAATTAAAAAGGGAGATAAGAGGTGTTAAAGAGGTGTGAATGTGTGCTGCCCTTTACCGGGTCTTCTCCCTGGCCTGCCAGAGTGGAGAAGGGGCTGACTTTCCCACGAGGTAAGTCAGTGCTATTCAGTGTCGCTTACTGCCATATCCCCAAAGCACCCCATGCTCCAGCACAGGCACATGTCCCACACTCTGTGACAGACCACACAGTGGTCTGTCGCCTGTAAAGGCGGGGAGGCTGGGTAGAGAGAGAGATCTGCAAACGCACACACATGGTACCAGGATATCCAGGGACAGTGAGTGGTTCACTGGGTCTAGAACACTGTGTGTTCTGGGGCCACAGGGCAGGAAGTCAGTGGAAGCTCAGAATGGAAAGTACCTTGGGTCTGATCCTGGAGGGCTTTGACTATCACACTCAGGCATTTGGAGCCAGTTGAAGAGTGTGGACAAAAGGAACATGGAGCCCAACTGGTCCAGAGCCAGGGTACCTCTTCCCAGCTGTGCATAGCGTGGGCTCTAATGGTTTCCAAGAAGGACAGATGCAGGAGAAGCATGCATCTGTCTTCCCCATCTCAAACCAGGGTCTGGTTCCATGGCTGGAGTTTATTTCCTGGCCACCTCTGCACCCACCCTCAAAAGAAAAGATTGCCTCTACAGAGAAATAGAGACAGGTGCATTTCAGAATAAGCAAGAGCCTAGAATTGCACCTGAAGGAAAATTATCTGTCCGGTGGCCATCAAGGAGAGGGAGAAGCAGGATGCTCTTGGGAGACACAGACTCGGTGTGCACCGTAACCAAAGAGGGCCACTAACCCAGGACATCCCCAGCAGAGCCCTGAATATGGACAGAAAGTGGCTCTCTGACATCAAGACTGCACAGAAGAAAACTTCTCACTCCTGACTCCAGGGTTGAGAAGCCCCAGCTCTGCTTGGACATGCCGACCACAGGGACGGGGACAGATTGTCAAACCTCTCTAAGACTTTCTTTGCTTATCCTGAAATGGGGATAACTCTGTCCCCATCACTGAAATTGAAAGCTACCACTGCAAGAGGAGAAGTATGGAAAGGACTGTGGGAACCATAAGTGCTGTTATTACCTTTGTGAAAACACGACCTGTCTACACTGGAACCTCTCATGTTGCATGGAAGAAAGTCCCAGCCCGGATGGAAAAAGCCCAGACCCTGGCAGGGGTAAGGGAGGGGAAGCCATGGATAATGTGACAGACTAAGACAATTGTGGCTAAGAAAGCTGAGAATTCGAATTCAATTAAAAAGACTCAGTAAGCCAAATCAAACTCCCGTTTCTGTTGCCAGCTGCCCCCTCCAACTTAGGGAGAGCCACTGTCCAGATTCACCTCGGGAAGGCCTAGAACAGGGGGGCTGCAGGCTTCTCAGGGAGCCCCCAGTGTCCAGGGTGGCAACAGAGATGACTCACCTTACTTATGTAACACTGACTTTCTTTTCTTTTCTTTTCTTTTTAAAATTTTCTTTTCTTTTTTTTTTTTTGCTGTACGTGGGCCTCTCACTGTTGTGGCCTCTCCCGTTGCGGAGCACAGGCTCCGGACGCGCAGGCTCAGTGGCCATGGCTCACGGGCCCAGCCGCTCCGCGGCATGTGGGATCTTCCCGGACCAGGGCACGAACCCGTGTCCCCTGCATCGGCAGGCGGACTCTCAACCACTGCACCACCAGGGAAGCCCTCTTTTTTTTTTTTTTTAATTTTTATTGGAGTACAGTTGATTTAGAACGTTGTGTTAGTTTCTACTGTACAGCAAAAGTGAATCACTTATACGTATACATATACCCACTCTTTTTAAGATTCTTTTCCCATATAGGCCATTACAGAGTACCGAGTAGAGTTCCCTGTGCTGTTCAGTAGGTCCTTATTAGTTATCTATTTTATATATAGTAGTGTGTATATGTCAATCCCAATCTCCCAATTTATCCCTCCTCCCAACACTGACTTTCATATTGGTATAATTTATAACAAGATTAACCTGACACGTAGTCAATGATACATGTATGTTGTTGTGCTGCCTGGTAACTAGACACAAATGGTAAATGGTCCTAATAAATGACTATAATGATTGTTATTACTTAACACAATCAAGCACGGTTTTTCTCTCTTCACTTTGTTAGTTTTCCAGGAATACCTCTCTTCCCTGATTGCTGTGATGATGATAACGATGGTGATCATTCTCTCTCTCTCTCTCTCTCTCTCTCTCTCTCTCTCTCTCTCTCTCTCACACACACACACACACACACACACACACACACACACACAGGTCCTGGATCATTCTTCCCAACAGATTTCATTTCCTTACCCTGACTGCCTTGTCCATTGTCCCTGGTCTTAGAGGGACCTCTTGTGACCACCTGTCCCCATCCAGTCCTCTCCCACATGATCCCTGCCCACAATTTGAAGTAGAATAATTCTCTTTGAAGTTCCTTCCCTAAATCTTTTCCTGCTTTAGAAGTTACTGGACCATCATGAAATCAGAGAGTTTAGAATTACTGCATCCTAAGAAGACATTTCTAAACTAGCCCATCAACTAGAGTGGTAGGGCTTCCCTGGTGGCGCAGTGGTTGAGAGTCCGCCTGCCGATGCAGGGGACACGGGTTCGTGCCCCGGTCCGGGAAGATCCCACATGCCGCGGAGCGGCTGGGCCCGCGAGCCATGGCCGCTGAGCCTGCGCATCCGGAGCCTGTGCTCCGCAACGGGAGAGGCCACAACAGTGAGAGGCTCGTGTACCGCAAAAACAAAAAACAAAAACAAAAACAAGTAGAGTGGTAGTCTCTTTACCTGGTTGTGTTCACCATCAATTTCTCAGCATCTGGTGCAGTACCTGGTACATAGTAGGCTCGCAAGAAGCAGTTGTTGAATTTTTAAAAATCTGGTTCGGCTCTCTTGTTTTACAGTTAAAGGACTTGGGGCCCAGAGCAGTGAAGTGTAGCCCAAGGTCACATAGATAGTAAATGGTAGCGCCAGGAATCAAATGCAAGCCTTTCAACTGGTACCAGTCGGGGTCCCAGCAGGAAACAGATAGCACTCAAGTCAGGATAATTAACTTGAGGAAACTTTAATTCAGGGACCATTTACAAAGATGTGGGCTGCATGTGGGGCAACAAGAGTGGCTAATGCAGGGCCCCAGGGTTAGCAAGAGTGAGACGTTTTTATGTGCCCGACACCTGGAGGGGTGGACGGGAGAAGAGAGTCCTGGGAGAGGACTGCCTTCTGAGGAGAGGGATTCAGCCAGCTTTGCACACCTGACTTCATTCCCTTCCGTCCCTCCAGGCTCCCTCCAGGGCTCCCATTGGTCAAACTCAGCAGG
>NW_006786020.1:881758-888345 GCF_000442215.2 Lipotes vexillifer
GGAGCCCTACTGATGGGGTGGGTATAGCTCTGTCTCCAGCGCAGAAAGCAGGGGGGACAGGGGTAGAGTATGCTTCTGAAGGGGCACACAAATGACACCCACTACCCTGTACAGCGATGCCTCTCTTGGGGATCACCCAGAGGCAATGAATGAATGAATGAATGAATGAAACATCTATTGAGGACCATCTATCAGCCAGACCTATGTTGGGGTTGCCAGGCTGTGCTTCCTGTTCCCCTAAAGCCAGCCCATTGCCTCTTACCCTCGATTAGAGCTTCATTCTTCTGGTTCTCCCCCAGAATATTTTGATCTCCCAGTATTACAGTTTTAATATGATCCTGCTGGGTGATATTGTAAATACAAACAAATAGGGGTTTGTTTATTGGCTGCTGATAAAAGAGGCTACAGGAATGTGCTCCAGGCTGGGTCCTGCAGAAGGGCCTGACTGTGAAGGAGGATGAAAAACTCCTGCTGGTGGGAAGCTCAGTGGGGGCGGGGGTGTTGCTGTGGAAGAGCCCAGAGGAGGACTCTCACCTCCTCCGATGATCCCACCTGGGCCAGCAGCCTTGCCCGCCGTTCATTACACCACACACACTATAAGATGTGCGGCTGGGGGAAGGAAGAACCCTGTGGTATTGGAAATAGGGCAACAAAAGGCGAGAAACAGGAGAGCTGGGGAAAGCAAAGGGGCATTGGCTGCTTTGCCCACTCCCTACTTTCTCAGCAGATTCCCAGCAAAAAGTATGTGCCAATGTCAGGAAATCCTATGAATCACAATTCCAAATGGAGGGGGGAAATGAGAACAGCAGAATGACAACGAAAAACACTCTCATGTGAGTGCTAGGATCCAATCGCTCTAGTAATTTGCCAGGCGGCTGCACGGCCAAAATGTCAATTAGAATTGGTCAAGCTTCCAAACTGCCTCCCTGGACACGAGTATTCAGAATCCCAAGGCTCATCATCTTGAAATCCCAGGGTGTGTTTAATTAATGCTACTGTTATTTAAAGGATACATTATCATCTGGTCCTCATAATGGGAATACGTCCAAATTTGTTTTTTTTTGAAGAAAAATCAATTCTCTTTGCTTCTGGGACTTCCTGAACACTCCATCAGGTCTGATTCTTTCGTCTCTCAGCCTTTTCCAAAGGGAGAGGATTACCTTGGAAAAGTCACTGAGGAGGTCTCCAATTGCATCACGTCTGTGTTTGTAGACAAGTGGGAGAATTCAGGCCCAGACTCTCCTGCCTCCACAATAGAGAGAGGAACTAGAAGACTTTGGAAACACCTGTGAATGCCTTTTTTTCCTGTTTTTAAAATGGATGACGGTGTTTTTAGAAATAGATTGTCCATTCACATGGTTCAAAATCCAGAGAGTACAAAAAGCTATGCTGAGAAGACTCCCCCCAACCCAGGGCCCTTGCCCCTCTCCCTCCCCCTACTGTTACATTTTAGGAAGTCTTCTGGAATTTCTGTGTGCATACACAGGCAAATACGGTATCAGTGTAGAACCACAGTTTTCTCTATTTTCCATACAAAAGGTGACCTATTTCCTGATATGTGTAAATTTTAAAATGACATTCTCCATAGAAATTCATTAGTAGCCAATAATACTTTTTTATTAAAGTGTTCATTAAAAACCTTTTACAGTAAAATGCGGATACACTCGGCCCTCTGTATCTGCTGATATGGGGGGGGCAATGGTGTTAGGCCATTTTCTATAAGGGACTTGAGCATCGGAGGGTTTTGGTTTCCTCTGGGGGCTTCTGAAACCAATCTCCCCAGGATACTGAGGGGCACTGTAGTTGCTCTAACTACTGTTTCTACAGCACAGTGTAGGCAGAATAACCACCGAGGCTGGAGAGCTAATAGGATTACACGTTACCTGTCTTCATTACTCAAAAGGAGAGTGATGAACTAGACACCTAAGACACAAGTTAAGGCACCATCCAGGGATTGTGAGACCAATGAGCTAAGTGCAGCATCTCAAGAGAGCCCTGCCGGCCTGTCTTCCTGTGACATCTGGCATTGGAGCACAAGAGGGAAGGTGGATTGAGGCAGAAAGATCTGTGAAGATAAGAAAGAGAACGTGGGCCTCCCAGCACGTTTGTGCCACAATCACGGCAGTGGAGAGAGTTGCTCTGTGAAGCCTGTGCGGATGTGCGTGTTGAAAAAGAACACGGGGGCTGTAGTCCCTGTGTACGATGATGTTCCACCTGGGGAGCCTCAGGAACAGCTACACTGAGGGTTAGAAATACTGCAGTCGGGGCCAGCCTGGCCTCTGGGCTCGACAAGCAGGCGGAGACTGTGAGGTTTCCCCAGAGGGGGTCTGGCCCCCACTCCTGCCTCTCATCAGGGACCCTGCCTGCAGGGCACAGAGCTTTATGTCCATGGCAGGTCTGACCGTAGGCCTGGTTGGCCTTTGCCCAGATGACCAGGTTGGTCCCGGGTGGGCTCTGCAAGCGTGCCCAGGTGCAGGGCAGCGTGTCCTCAGAAAGGAAATGCTTCTTCTGACTTTTGTCCTTAGGGCCCCAAGGAGAGGTCTCTGCCTAAGGATCTAGAATGTGGTCTGGAGGTTGAGGAAATGGGGTGAATGTGGGAAAACTGTCCCTAAAAGCCCTGATTTTCACTATGATTGAAAGGGCCATGTTACAGGACAATCCTATTGGCCGGATCTCTCACCCTCGCTGGTGCTTTTTCCCTGCCTCGACCCCTGGCTTCACTTCCCCAGGTCCCGATCATGCCTCTTTGACCATGACAGCTGGTCCTTTGGCCATTCGCCAAGGCATTGCCCCCAGCCCATGCAATGAGGTGCGTCTGGGTCTCTGCCTCAGCCCCTCTCCCCAACCCTGGTCAAGTTTTGAATGGAACAAATAGTCCCTGGGAAGAGTAGCTTCCAGGTCCACTTGGATTCTTAAACATCAGGTTCTTTTCAAATCTGCTTATTAGTTGGCAGCCTCAGGGAACGTTTCTTTCTTGAGATCATCTCTTTGCCCCAAGACTGGGCCTGGAAATGTGTTTCCATCTCCCTCCCTCCTGCCCACATAGGACAGGGGTCCTGTCCCCCATATCTACCTCGTCTTCCACCTTTGCAGTCCTCACCGGCTGCCCTGTCCTACCTTATATGTAAATTATTTGAATTTAACTCCCTCATGGCTTCACACTTGACTGTCACACTGAGGGAGTAAATAAAGAGAGACTGAGAGTTTGGGAGGAAAAGCCTGTAACGTCACCGGTGTCCTTGAAAAATACCATAAATAAGTCATTTTAATTATATTCGCCTTTTACCAGTAACCACCGTCTGTAGTCTTATCTTCCATAATACTCTCACATGACAGCAGATAAGATTCCCCAGCCTTGTTGTTTGGGGAAGATTACGTTTCATTTCATGTTTAATTGACAAGCTATACTTACCGTGGCCACTGCTAGGGAGATAGGAAAGCCGCCCGATTTTGAAGAGATGACAGAGGGTTTGGGAATAGAACAAAGGCTACTCGCTGGCCAATGTCCGTGTCCTTTTGGCTGAGGTATTCCTGTTCCATCTTCAGTTTCACCGGCAGATATATGGTTGCCTTCACGATTCTGTGTAAAATGCTACCACCAAAAAACAAAGCAAACAAAGCTGGTGATGACCTTTTTTCCTCTCTTTTCTCTCTTTCTCTCTGAAATATCAGTGTTCAGAAAATGTTGTCTCCCTTTTAAAGCTGTCTGAAAATTTTCATAAATAGCAATAAAAGAGGCAGAAAAATCCCAGTGTCTGTGTCAAAAGGGTTTCTCCTAAGTTTTATGTCACTCGGAGAGGTTAAGTGTAACTATGGAAACATAATTAACGCTATCAAGACCTTGACTTGAAATTATGTTTATAGAAGAATGTAAATGTCACTGTCTCTTGTTTTGAGAAGGCAACATTTTATAAACAATGAGTGAATCTTTCCAGTCTATGTGAGGTATTTCTCATTATGTTGTTAAGTGGCCAGTAAACAAAGTCAGGTTACCTCCTTTTAATTCTCTCAGATTCCTGTTGCCTAGCAAGTGAATATAATAATTTTCTTCCTTAACAAAACCCACCCCCTACCTTTAAGAAAAATATCTACTTTTACTTTTCTTAACTGATTCTTGCGGCATTTAAATATAAGTTAGCATTGATTTTTCTTCTAATTTACTTCTATCCTAATTTCATGAAACAAATTTGCCCAGTTGGTAGCTGAAACATGAAAGAAACTGCCTCCCTAGTTCTTCTGGATTCCTAGAGGCTAAGATGCTTTCTTATCTCAGAAACACAGCATCCAAGTCACAGACTACTGGTGGGATAAGATGCATTTCGTAAATCACATGGAAAGTCTTTACATTTTTGGTAGGGGGTTTCCCCCACCTTGTGTAAAGCATAACTGGACATTTATTTTTTTTTCCTTGCAAAGATTGTTTTATCTTTTGACTATTCTAGCCCCCCAAATGATAGCTAGCTCATTTAATACTTTCAGGACTAAAACAGAAGTATTATCTCCCCAATTCTAATAGACTGGGTAAGAGAGTTTCAGCACAAATAATAAGGCTTTTGACCACAGGTTACTTGGAGCAAGGTGCTTTAGTGTTAATAGTTAAAATATTAATAATTCAGTTGTTTGATTGTATCATATATTAGTGCCAAGAAAATCACCTTAATATTTTATGCTGTGTTTGTTCAGTGATTGAATTAGTATCTGAAACACAAAGTCCATTACCTTCTAACCTTTTCAGGTGACGTGAGAGAAAAACATCTTTCATCTTATACTGTATAACAGATTTTAAAATACATTTTAACACCTGAATTCAGTCATCTTTTCCTTATTTGAAGATGGTAAGGAAAACAATTTTTCAGAAGCTGAATCAAGACAATAACTATTTTCGGAACTACTTTTCTTCAGGATCACTGAAGCACTTGGGTGTCAGAATCTAGTGTTATTTCACAAGTGTAGGAACTCTAGATTCTCATTTTTGTTTTCTAAAATAATAACCACATGGTGCTTTTAATGATGAAGAGGAGCTCAGCTCGGTGCTCTGTGGTGACCTAGATGGGTGGGATGGGGGTGGGGGATGGGAGGGAGGTCCAAGAGGGAGGGGACATATGTGTACATATAGCTGTTTCACTTCATTGTACGGCAGAAACTAACACAACATTGTAAAGCAACTATCCCCCAATTAAAAAGGAAAAGTAGGAAGAGATTTTTATGAAAAAAGAAAGCGCAAGAAAAGATCTTCAACAAGCTTTCTAGTTTTGTGTTTTCACACATTAAATGCTGGGTGGCTGAGTGACACTATGTGCACAGAATAAATGCAGATTATGCTGTTAATGTGATTGTTTTGAAGAAGCAGCTAGAGGAAAACACACTGGCTTTGAGAAAAATAATTACCTGAGAAGTCGTATTATTGGTTCCCACCCTACAAATGAAAGAGAAAACATCAAGAAAATTACTCACTATGTTCAACCCTTATACCCTCAAACCTCTTCAACTTCAGCCTTGCTAGGGATGGCTCTTTCTGCAAACAGTCATACCTGAAGCATTTAAAATGTAAATCTGTAATGGACACTTCTCACGTGGCAAGCGTAAAAGCTGATTACTTAAACACCTAAAATCCCTCTGGTTCTAGAGAAATGAGAAAATCAGAACATCTTACCGGTGATGACTAAAGATTTCCCTCCACTTGTCCAGAAATGAAATCTTCCTAGTTATCTCCTCTAAATCCAGCTCTTGGGAGCTCCGTTCCCGGTCCGAGGGCTCCATAGCTGTTTAGATAATGTAAGGAATTAGAAGAAGGAAGTTGTTCAGGTGGGAGAGAGAAGGCTGGCAGTGAAGTGAGATGGCTGGCAGAGATGCCCAGGTGAAGTGTGTGCAAACCCCTACTTTTTGACCAGCAAGGAGATCACGCCATCCAGTTGCAGCTTTGGGCGTTTTGTAAGCCCCCGCTATCAGATAATGATTAAACTTTCATTAGAGGTAGAATACTTTTGTGTTTTTCTTCACTGTATGGACGCCATGAATGTTTAATCCAAGACACAGATTTATAAACAAAGGGACTGCAATTACTTACCTGTATCAAAGCAACTGGGATAATTTAATCGATGAGAGATACCATGCTGGTGGAATGTGATAGCGCCTTATTCTGTGGTGCCTCCTTGGAAATACGTAGTCAAAGAGGATAAAAGCCATCATGCTGATATTGAAAAATGATAGCAACTACTATTGGGTAATACGTAGGCCGAGGAAGAATCTGGCCAAAGGATATTTGATATAGATTTTAGTCCACAGAAATATTACACAATTTGAAGAGGGGCTGGTTTGATTTGTTTTGGGGAGAAATTTAAAGGTATGTCTCTTCCTATTGGCTGAATGAATTGTAGCTGTAATAACTGGCATAAAAAAGAATATTGATGGTTGTGTTGGCTAATTTTATGTGTCACCTTGCTAGACTATGGTACCGAGTTTTTGGTCAAATACCAGTCCAGATGTTGCTGTAAAGATATTTTTTAGATATGATTAACATTTAAATGGTAGAATTATGGTTTCTCTGGGTATATGCCCAGTAGTGGGATTGCTGGGTCATATGGTAG
>NW_006786021.1:0-246 GCF_000442215.2 Lipotes vexillifer
CTGGCCGGCTCCATGTTGGCCACCCCCGGCTCCTTGGCCAGGCTCTTCAGCGCCGTGCGCACGGCGTAATACTCCTGGTACATCGGGAACAGCTTCATCCCGATGTACAAGAAGAAGGCGACCACGATCAGCACCACCAGGAACGAGGTCAAGGTGATGCCGCGCTGCGATGTCATGTTCTTCATTGCGTTCTCCCCAGATACGCGTGTGCCATCAATCAATGGATACCCGTGCCGATCCGCGACG
>NW_006786022.1:0-581 GCF_000442215.2 Lipotes vexillifer
CTATGAAAATAGGCAGAACGCCGACCAGGATACCCTTGGCCAAAAAGGGCGTATGTGTTTTTTGTTGAACATAATCAGGAAAAAACACATACGCACTTTTTGGCCAACCAAGCAAGCTTGCAACGGAAATCTACGCTACAATGAACTCTCATTTCCCCCCAGTCAAAAAGGTCATCTGAAAAAAGTGTAAAATTCAGAAAGGCAGGACAGGCCAGGGAGAATAGGGAGCGTTGTTATGCTGATGGTCGGGATGTAAATTGCCAACAGCCACCCTGGAGAAAGGTATGGTATTTCCTGAAACATTGAAAAAGAAGGTAAATACCCTAGGGCACTAGGCTTAGGGAAACAGAAATCAAAAAGACACAGCCACCCCAAAGTTTGGGCCTGGCCTCTTTACAGGAACCTCGTCCAAGGTACAAGTTAAATACCCACGAAAGGAAAAAATGGATTGCCAATTTTGCGGCACTTACGTGCCATGGAATTTCAGTCAGCAATGAAATCAATGTCATCAGGTCCGAAGCATGTTACTGAGTGGATTTAGGTACGATGATTCCAAGTGATATAGGTCACACGGAAAAAGA
>NW_006786023.1:0-5379 GCF_000442215.2 Lipotes vexillifer
TAGCTATCTATTTTACGTTTGGTAGTGTATATATGTCCATGCCACTCTCTCACTTTGTCACATGGAATGTTACAAAGGCAAACTTTTTGAAGGAATTGTTCACAGGCATTATTTCCTCACTTTCTCACCTCCCACTTACTTTTCAGCTTACTGCTATCTGGCTCCCACATGAAGAACTCTACTGAAACTATTCTTACCAAGACTGCAACCTGCTTGTTGCAAAATCAACAGGCATTTTCTTGATATCCTTACTGACTGTGCCTCTTATTTTAATGCTTTCTATTACTTTCATAGCACATAGCTTCCCCCCACACACACTCTTTTTCTGGAGTCTCGCTCACCCCCTTGATTCCATCTTTAACAGTAACTCCTAAATCTATATTTGTATCTGACATTGCTTTCCAGAGTGCCAGAACCATATATCCAAATCTGCCTTCTAGACATGTCTTTTTGACGTAGGACATTTAATATACCTCTGCCTAGTGCAGTAATGCACACCTTTGAAAAACAAAACAAATTAAAAACAAACCTTTTTCTTCTCCCATGTTCCATGTTCCAGTTAACCATTCAGCTAGTTGTCAAAGCTGTAAATCCATCCTTGCTTCCTCCCTCTCTTCTACTACCCAGCTTCAGTTACTTCATTAATCTCTAAGTCCTAGGGACCAATCTCCTCTACATCTCTCAAATATCTACGTATACTCATCTTCATTTTAGCTTCCTAATTCAAGCCTCTAGCATCTCTCTCTTTCTCTGCCTAGTAAAATGTTCTCTTAATTAGTCTCCTTCCATGGAATCTTGCTTCTTCCCTCTATCTTTCCTTTATACAATAGCCAGAGCGATATTTCTAAGAGGTAGATCTGATTATGTCATTCTGCAGCTAAAGAGCTTTTAATGGTTTCCCATTGCCCTTTGAAGACTATCCAAATATTAAGAAAGCCTGTAAAGCCCTTCAGAGTCTTTTAGCTCTTGAATTCATTTGTTTCTTCATTAATGTAACAAATGTGTACTGAATGACCGCAAATGCCAAGTACTACTCTAGGCATTGGATATTCATAGTGAAAACAATAATGTTCCTAACCTTTTGGGATGTATATACTCTTCTCAGTTCATCCTTGATCTCCTGGCTTCACCTATGCAGAAGTATTTTCAGTTTTTTAATGGAATATGCTGCCTTCGCAGCTTAGAGAGACCTTTGGAGGTGTTCGCTCAGTGAGAGACTGTTTCCTCAACATCCTTCCATCTGATGGCTGCTAAGTCATCATAGGACTCAGCTTACATGTCAGTTCCTCTGGGAGTTTGCAAGGCTATTGTGGAATTCAGGCAAGGGAAACTGAGAGCCTAAACATAGGATAGATTTAAGACATCTAAATCAATATGGCTTTATTGAATATGGCAAGAAATGGAAAGAGAAGTTTAGGTTAACTCCAAGATTTCTGATTTGGGTAGAAAAAGGTTACATTTATGGACATAAGGATATTGATGGATTGATGATGATTTTTAGATACCATTGGACCTCTAACAGGAGGACTTTGATAAGTGAGTCTTGAAATGAGAAAAATAGTTTGAATTGAATATAAGATGTTAATCGAAGATATGAAATGGTTAAAATACTCAGAAAAAGTATAAAATAAGAAGAGAATGTTTGAGTTTCCTTAAGGAATCATGAATTTATTATTAGAAATCAATACTTTTTGTCTCCTACTCATTTCATAATATAGCTACTAATCAGTTAAAATCAGCTTTTTAAAATTTCTGTAAGTTAATTTTAGCATCAACTCCAAGTACATTCTGTTCTCTTTCTATGTAAGAAAAAGATCTTTTATATTCAATTGGTTAACTTTTCAACAGTATTTTACTTATCTGTTGAAAATTAAGAAAGCAAAATACAATACTTCCCAGATTACAATTAAATGAAGTTTTGTAATGCTTAAACCTGTTATGTATTTGTAAGAGCGCCCCTATTTTAGAAAGTTTAGTATACTCTTCAGATTTAAATGTATATACCTCTCTTAGAGGTATAGAATAGTTCTTTTGGCTCTAAATATGAAGGTGACTTCTACTAGTAGCATTTATTATCTGTAAGCTTTCAAAAAAGCAATTCTGTGTCCTGCTGCTGAATAAGGGCCAAAGCAGAGGAGTCAATCACTATATGCTTTAAATTCAGAGCATTTCTTTCACATATTCTCACTATTATTGTTCTATATTACTTATACATTGAAAGCAGCAGTGGGACTTTAACAAACATTTTTTAAAGTCCTCACTAAATTCCAGTTGAGTGGCTCCATTGAAAGCTCTTAGGAGTTGATAATATAGTTTATAAATTTTCACCAGTAATATTCTGGTATCTGTGAAGTGCTGAATTCTATTTATAAAATTATTATATTACATACATTACATATTATTAAATTTTAAAAATACAAAGTCATTTTTTTAAACAGAACATAGCAATTGACTAAATAATCTTATCTATAGATTTCTTCATTGTAACAATTTACATTTGTTAATTTTAAAAGATATTAAAAATAGCAAAAAGTAGAAAGTATGTCAGTAACTCATTTAATGCCATCCAAAGTTGTCACCGATTACTAAGACTGCTTCACTGTGTGTTTAAAAGATTTTTTTTTTTAGATCTTCAAGTTTTCAAATTAAAGCAAAAATATGTTGCTGCTTTCCTGAGAATAAAATTTTTCAAATTGCATTTTTATGCCTTTTTTTCAAAAACTGCTCATAATTATGTGCTTTTCAAATGCCTTTTTCATTATGTAAATGCTTTTAAATCATGAGCTTACAGAGAAAAGTGAGATTTGAAAAAAGCTGAGATGTTTTAAAAATTGCATATTTCTTAGAATATCTCAAAATAGGTACTTTAGATGTGTGTGGCACAGTGGTTTATGAATGGTTGGCAAAAAGTTACTATTTACTACACCAGTGGGAAGTGTAAAAGGAAAAGAAATTCTTCATCCTGCGGGTTTCTTGGAATAACAGCTACAAACTGTCCTTGTTTGGAATGAGCCAATCAGAGGCTGCATTTGGCCTGGAGCTGATGAGGTTCTCCCCCATTGGCTGCCCTGCCTTGTGTGTTACAGAGGGCTGCCTGGCTTATGAACTCAGCAATGCAAATTAAATGCTCACTAGCTAAAAAATCCATTGGAGGTCTATGTTAATGGTTTGAGAACACTGCTTAAACAATGGGAACGTGGATCTTCTATGGAGTATTTTCTAATTATACTATGAAACCATTATTACTGTATGCATTTTACTGCCCTCTTTAACATTTCAAAAGCTTTTTATACCTATTAACTGTTTTAGTTACACAGCAACCTAAGGAGGTAGGTGAGGAGGGGGCTGTTATATGAGATAATGCATGAGAGAGTGATTTGTTAATGGCAAAACCATACTAGTTATGCCATTAAGATACTTGTTTTAGGGGCAAGTTCAAGATGGTGGTGTAGGAACTTAACTTCTCCCATGGGCACAACAAATATATAGCTACCTATAGATCAATTCCTTCTGAAATGAACATGAGAATTAGCTAAACACCTGCTACACAACAAAAGATAAAAAAGGACCACCCTACCATCAAGATGGGTAGGAGAGCCAGAGAAATGCTCTCACTAAAAACCCCTCCCATCCCCATGTGTCAGCACACAGTAGAGAGAAATCTCACTAGACAAGCACTGCTCCTGGAGGAGCAAGGGGTTTTCACCCCACATCAGCTCCCTTGGCCCCTGAGATCAATACTGAAGCGATGAGCCCCCAAAACATCTGGCTTAGAAAACCAAGGTCCTGACACCTAAGGGTCCCAAAGTGCTAAAGGAAACTGAGACTCCCCTCTTAAAGGGCTTGCACGCGATTTCACTCACCCCAAGACCCAGTGAAATAAAAGCAGTTCGAAAAGTGCCGAGACTACATGTGAAGGACAGTCATTATCAAATATGAAAGCATTGGCAGGAGAAGCAGAGGATGGTGGAGATGGAGGCACTGGTAGATGTCATTGTTATGCTCTCCAGATAACCTGCTAGCATAGGAAGGCAAACTCTGACGTTGGGGCGAGCAATCCCGCTGTATTGCTGAAACTGGAGAGCTTTGGCAGTTGCAGCACTCAGGTGGGCATGTGTGAATGGTTGTGGCACTTTTCTGCTCCCTAGCTGAAGTCTGTGGGTGTGGACAGCTGCAACTCTCCCCTTCCCCCTGGCTGGCGCTGGCAAGCATGAGCAGTCATGGCATTCTCCCACTCCCAGCCTAAAGTGAACAGACACACAGGCAAGGCACTCCCATGCTGCATTGCTTAGCCCACAGGCACACATAGTCAAGTCATTTTCCTGGTGCCTTCCTGAAGCAAGAGAGCAAGCCCCGCCTTCTACATTCTCCAGCCACCTAGCTAAAGCCAGCAGGCATGCATAGTCCACAGAGGGGACACCCCTTGATCTCCTGGCCCTGATGGCCAATGGGGCTGGAATTCCTGAGCTCCACAGGACTGTAACAATCAGAAACACAGTTCTTGCCAGGTTACCACCCTCAGAGCACTGCATGCACAGCAGAATGAAGCACAGCCCCAGTCTTCCCATGAAAAAGACCTATTTACTTGACATGGAACTTCACCCTGAAGGACAAGCTTCAGGTTTTCCACACATCTAGAGGCAAAGGAGGTGCTCCCCGGGAGTGTAAGCACGAGACACCATCCATGTGCACCCCTTTTGCCTATTATAGCTTCATGAGCCTCCCCAGAAAGGAACTAATACACTCATCAGAAGCCCAGATTTTTGCAATTGTCATCCAGGGGACACCTTCAGATCTCCTGGTCCAGAGGCCAGCAAGAATTACAATTATGGCCTTACAGGTCTATATTTATCTGCATACTTTAAAAGCTGCTGCCTGAGGATCTGGCATCTAATCAGCCTGAAACTGGGTGCTAAATGAGATTCTTCCTCTTGGAACACTGACATGTCTCAGCATACCTTCAACATCAGAGGCATATCAAGAATGAATCAGGCAATATAGACCACCACAAAGATTTAAGAAACAATCAAGAGATAGAGCAGCGTTGAATGAGAAGAATCATCACCTACACAAAGCCCTTCCTTCAAGAAAGAGAGTGGTAGCAGTTTTACCTCATGCATAGAAACAAATACAGAGGAGCAAGCAAAATGAGGGGGAAAAGAGACATGTTCCAAATGAAAGAACAAGGCAAAACCTCAGAAAAAGACCATAATGATATGGAGATTAGTAATCAACCTGATAAAGAATTCAAAGTAATGGTTATAAAGATGCTTACAGAACTTGGGGGAAGAATGAATGAACACATTTGAGAACTTCAACAAAGAGTTAGAAAATATAAGAACCAATTAGGGACTTCCCTGGTGGCGCAGTGGTTAAGAA
>NW_006786024.1:0-16394 GCF_000442215.2 Lipotes vexillifer
ATGCTCCATATTTCTAGAAGGAAAAATCCCCAGAGGTTGTTGTTTTTAGTGAGAAAATTGTAAACGAAATACTTCCGGTGGCTTTCGTTGTTTATAATTATTAGTAGAAAACAAGTGACCATAGGGACTCTATAAATCCCTGAAACTGTGGTCCTGGTATGTCCACAGACATCTAGTTTTACTGAAAATGAAAAAGGGTAATAGTTCAGTAAACAGAGATGAATTCATAGCTCTAAGTAATAGTAATTAATTCACTAAAATAATGACGTTTGTCTTGTAATTTACTTCAAGTACTATTTCTGCAAAAGTAAATATATCTAAGTAATAGATCCAGTTAATAATTATGGCACAATATTAATATAGATGCATGTTAATGTCTTGCCTGGCCCATGGCTTGTTAGTTTTTGTATCTGCAAACTAGAGCAACTTAAACTTCAACCTTCAGGTTCATGCACATTTCTGGGTCTCACCTTTGAAAAATGAAGATGAATAACTAAATAACTCCTAAGAATACAGTCAGCCTTTAGGTATTTATGATGCTGCTGTCTCTGCACTGTATTTTTAACTCAATTCAAAATGGACGTTTCTTTTTTTCTCTTGTTTCTAACCAGTATTTCATTTTCTTTCCCAGTTTTAGAATCTTAGTCTTACTGGACACATGTATTTTTCTCTCATTTTAAATCTATGTCTCAAACCCTTACTTCTTGGCCTAACTTCCCCTGAAGAAGAAGTCTCTCTTGACATCCATTCATAACCCTTCTAGGGTTGCACATTCTATTTCTTCACACTGTTCATTGAGATTGGATCTTCATCCCTTGCTTCTAAAGCTCATTCCCTATATGATCTTAACAGCCTTCTTAATCTGCACCTAATTCCTTTTCTCAAGTACCTTAATTTTCTTCTCTGCCATATCACCCAAAGCCTCTGAATCTCATTGCTTTTGGCATATCCTGAAGTGTCTTTTCCTACCCTGTTCACACTCAACTAATCTTCATAGTTGTGTTAAGTTCCATATTCTATATTGTTACCTTGTAGTTTCTGGAGCTTCCTGTAATTTTTCATCCTGTAGTTTGACAATACCAAACAAAATGCAACCTGCATGTGCATTTACCTTTTTACCCCCAAAACCCCACTTCCAGAGGTCAACTCGGAAGATTTAACACCAAGAATACCAATATACAGACACATAAGTTTATTATGTACCATAATTTATTCAACTGCTCTCTATGTAGGGACACATAGGTTGTTTGCAATATTTCCCAGTTATAAACAATAAACTGCAGTACATTCATACAATGAAGAACTTTGCAGCAATAAAAGCTAGAATGAGAAAGATTTCTATGAAATGATACAGAACGATTTTCAGAATTACTGTGTGTGCTGGAGCTTTTTGCCCCTGCATTACTGCTGTTCAGATTGGCAAGCAATCCTTTTGTAGCCCTTTTATGCTACTGTTCTTGTAAGAAATAAGATTTAAGAAAATACATAGTACCTGGCCATTTGTAGAAAAGAAATACAGGAAGAGAGAAAAAAAAAAAGATTGTTTAACTACGGGGGTTGGTTTCAAAAAGTGATGTGTAGTGGAGAATTTCACCTTGTCCAGAGAGGTCTGGTCATTGCCCTCAGCTTCTGGGAGGTAATCTCTAAGCCTTTAAGACTTCGTGCCTGACAGGAAAGTCTTTGTTTGCCCAGGAGCCTTGATTCATGACAGATAGTCTAACAAAATGATTTAGAGTGGGGGCTAGTCAAACCAGAGAGTCTAACAATATGATTGGGGGGGGGTTTGGGGTCACATCCTATCAGCTTGACCTCTGGAGAGGCTGGAAACTAAGGCAATCTATTCAGGTTCCCAGGCAGTGTTACATGATTGAGCCACAATAATGACTCCAGATACAATGTGCAGGTGAGTTTCCCTGGTGGGCAATGGTCCATGTGTATTGTCACACATGGATGCAGGAAACTAAAGCTGCCCGTGACTCTATAATGATCAGACAAATGGAAGCTCAGTGCTTTGAAACTCCTGTACTCTGCTCTACGCACTTATTTTCTGACTGATTTTAATCTGTACTTTTTAATGTAATAAACGGTAACTATGAGAGTAACAGCTTTCAGTGAGTTCTGTGAGTGCTTCTAGCAAATTATCAAACCTGAGGATAATCTTGGGGGCCCCCAAACTTGCAATTGGTACCAGAAGTGAGGGTAGTCTTGTAGACTATGTTCCCTCTAACATTTCAATGGATGGAAATTTTGTGGGTGAAAGTTTGAAAGAAATTGGACATTTGCATATACTGAAAGTATCTCAACCAAGATATTTATTAATTATGAAGGGAAAAATAATTATAACTTAAACTGGAGAAACCTAGATGATGTCACCTTAACAAAAAGATCAAGGTTATATGAGTAATTCAAAGACATAGTCACATTATATGAACCAGTCCCCCTCCCACTGCCACCCCAATATGCTACACTGAAGATAGGACAAGGGACAACATCATTTCTGTGGTTCCTTCCAAAAATACATGTAACCTCAGTATAATCATGAGGAAACATTAGACAAAGCAAAGTTGAGAAACATTCTACCAATAACTGATCAAAACTATTCTAAAATAGCAAGGTCATGAAAAACAAGGAAAGACTGGAGAATTGACACAAATGGAGAAGACGAAGGAAGTATAATAACTAATTGCAATGTGGGATCTGTGATTGGATCCTCGAATAGAAAAAGGATATTAATGGGAAAACATAAAATCTGAACCTTGGCTTAGAGTACCGAACCAATGCTAACTTCTTAGTTTTGATCATTGTGCTGTGGTTGTACAAGATGTTAACATTACTGGAAGCTAGGTGAAAGGAATGTGGGAAGTCATTTTTTACAACTTCAGTAAGTCTAAAATCATTTTGGAAAGAAAAAAAGAAGGAGGGAAGGAAGGAAGGAAGGAAGAAAACTACACAACATAAAAATATTGTTATTAGTCATCTGCTTCCAAGTAATTTTGATTTATGAATGAAAAACCATAATATTTAGTTATATTTATGTTTCTTTAATTCTTTTAGATCTTATTTGAAGATTGGAAAGAACTGGAAAGCATTTCATACACACAGATGCTTGAATTTTACTCCAAAGAAGTAAATCAAAATCACTAGAGCTGGAGACTTGTTATCAGTAATTTTTCAAAGCACCTCCAGGTAACCGTTCAGACAGATTTAAGAACGTGTAGCTCAGATCATAAACTACTTGATTATCTGACTGTAGTAAAAGAAAATGCACACAAAATGTTAGGAAGTGTTGTTAACTGAAGATATACCAGAAATGAAGGTAACACACTTCTATAATTATAATGCAATTTTATGGCAAAACAGGATTACATTTTTTCACAACTTCTCTCTAGAACATCTGTTGTGGAAAGTAAGGCAAACATAAACATTTTAAAGATGCATTTTCTAAAGGAAATAAAACAGCCTTGAACAATAGCAAGTGACTTGGTTTGAGAGATATAGAAAGATAATGAGGCACATATTAAAAATAAAGGTTATTGTCATGAAAATATTAAACTGCTAAACATCTACATTAACAGGAATTTGGTTGTCTATCATTGTAATATCTGGTATTTGAATATGTGATATGTACTCTTTAAATTGTTTTAAAATAGAGTCATGTTTTCTAAAATACTGCCAAAGATGTTTCTGCTCATTTCAAAAAACTAAAATCGAGAGATTAGATTGCAAAACTTTTAGGCTGAATTCATACATTTGTTTCTCTGAGAAATTTCAGTCTTTTCTGACTGAAAATGCTGCACCCAGAAGCTACAATATAAAGTTCCAGGTATACCTTTTCTAGAGCATCTTTTTTTCCTTACTGATCATTTCACATCATTCTCATTCACTCAGTGAAGTGCTCTAAATTTGAAGTATCCAAAGTTAGACCCATGTACTCTTTTCTCCTACACATGCAATTGATATATGAGGCAGATTCTGCATTGTCTTCTATCATAGTAAGCACCAAATCTAAAAATAAGAGATATGCCTTAATTCGACTATATCTACATCTATAGCTATATTTTGAAGAGTTGCATTGACAGCACATTACTACTGAAGAACATATTTGATACATATACTTATGGGGAAACAGTGAAGATTATTCAGTAAGCATTAGAAGTAATTTATTTCACCCCACTTCTTTAGGATTATCCGGTTAAATTTTTGAGTCGAATTTAAATTTATGTGTTATAGTTTTCTTTTCTTGTGGTGTCTTTGTCTGGTTTTGGTGTCAGGGTTAATGTTGGCCTTATAAAATGAGTTTTGGAGTGTTTCCTCCTCTTCAACTTTTTGGAGGTGAAATATATATGCACTGAAAGCTACACAACATCAATGAAAGAAATTGAACAAGACAAATAAATGAAAGACATTTTGTTTTCATGGATTGGAAGGATAATATTTTTAAAATGTGTGTACTACCCAAAGTAATCTATAGATTCAGTGTAATCTTTATCAAAATTCCCAAGACATTTTTACAGATATAAAAAACAGAATTCTACAATTCATATAGAATCACAAAAGATCATGAATAGCCAAATCTAATTTTAAGAGAAAAGAACAAAGATGAAGGCATCACACATCCCGATTTCTAAATATATTATAAAGTTACAGTAATCTCAACAGAGTGGTACTTATGTAGAGGTAGGAATATTAACCACTGGAACAGAATAAAGAGCCAAGAAATAAATCCAGGCATATATGGTGAATTGATCTTCAACAAATGGTGTTGGGAATACTGGAAATCCACATGCAGAAGAATGAAAATGGACTTTTACTTTACACCATACACAAAAATCAACTCAAAATAGATTAAAAACTTAAATGTAGGGATAGCTTCATGACACTGGTCTTGGCAATGATTTCATGGATACGACACCAAAATCACAGGCAACAAAAATAAACAATAAACACATGGGACTGTATCAAACTTAAAAACTTCTGCACATAAAAGGAAACATTCAGCACTGTGGAAAGGCAACCAATGGAATAGGAGAAATTTTTTCAAAGCATATATTTGATAAAGGGTTAATGTCCAAAATATATAAGGAACTCATACAACTCAATAACAAAAAACTAGTAAACAAATTAAAGATAGGCTAAGAACTTGAATAGACATTTTTCCAAAGAAGACATACAGATTACCAACAGTTTTTATTAATAATATTCATCATCACTAATCATCAGGGAAATGTAAATCAAAACCACAATGAAATACCTTGCACCTGTCAGGATGTCTCTTATCAAAAAACAAAAGACACCAATTGTTGGTGAAGATGTAGAGAAACTGAAACCCTTGCACACTCTTGTTAGGAATGCAAAATGGTGCAGCCACTGTGAAAGACAGTATAGAGTTTCCTCAAAACACTAAAAATTGAATATTAGAATCAGCAAGTTCACTTCTGGGTATATATTCAAAAGAATTGAAATCAGATTCTCAGAGATATTAGTACTCCCATGTTCATTGCAGCACTCTTCATAATAGCCAAGGTGTGGAAACAACCTAAAAAACACATGAATGGATAATGTATGCACATACAATGGAATACTATTTAGCTTTAAAAAAGAAAGAACCTGGACAACATATGACAGCATGGATGGACCTGGAGGATACTATGCTCAGTGAAATAAACTAGACACAGAAAATACTGCATGATCCCACTTAAATGAGGTATCTGAAATAGTCAAATTCAGAAAATCAATGATTAAAATAGCAAATAACAGGGTGCAGGGATTAGTAGAAAAAGGGGAGTTATTAATCAGGAAGCACAACGTTTCAGTTAAGCAAGATGAATAAGCTCTAGAGACCTGCTCTACAACATTGTACCTATAGTCAACAATAATGTGTTGTACACTTAAAAGTTGCTAAGAGGATAGATCTCCATAGCTGTTCTTACCACAATGAAATAAAATAAAATAAAATAAATTCAGAACTAACAATGAATGTGGGTGTGTTCACATTCCTATATAAAACATGGCATTTTATATAAAATGTCTAGGAAGCTTTATATGAATTATATACAGACAGATTTGGGTGACAGTAGAAAATATTTATATTAACGTACATGTGCCTGCACTTGTAAGATTTTGTTGTAGTCGTGCAACAGTAAGATTGTGAGGGATCACATATATAAGTTCACACTAAAGGTGAGAAGTTTACCGACTTGTCAATGCTACCCATAGATCTCATTGAAGAGCTGGCACTAGAAAAGAATTTCACTCATGATAGGGGCTATGTGCTGTCAGGCAGTTAAAAACAACTAAATTATACATATTATTCAAGCAACAAAGGACTCTGGTCATATAATGTGATAGATGTTTTAAATGCTTTCCATTTCTAATTACATAAATCAAGGAAAATACCATATTCAAATTCATACAGCATGGAAAATACACCTGTCATAATAATTTGTTTAAAGAAAAATGAAAATAAAAAAGAACAAATTCTGCTAGCCATTCAATGCCTTAGTCAATCACTTTAGATAATATGCTAAGTATTAAAATTTTAGTTTAAAAGTTTAAAAAACATAACTTTTTTTGTTGTTTTAGTGCTATTTCATCTTTAAACTTTTTGTTTAATTTAAACTTAAGGAACCCTAGCTTGTTAGGAGTTTCCATAAATATTTTCCCTCTGGGGCACCTGTAAATATGTGTCAGTGTATAGAAAATAAATTTAAATATTATCACATCTTTCACATTTATACACAAACAGATCAATTTTGTACATAATTCTTATTATTTATAGTAAACTACTTATTCAAGCATTCTTTAAAGTTTCACTTACTATTATGTTTCTATTTTTTAAACTTAGCTTAACTGCATTTCATTGAACTTTGGTCACTGTTTATCATCAAAGAAATCATATTTCTCGGGGATTCTGCCAGCAGCTTTCATTTGGGCTGCAACTCTTCCCAGCGTCTCTGGCCTGCAGGTCTACTACATCAGATTTTAGATTCACCAAGCCTCCACAATCATAGAAAATAGAAAGCCTATCCTGGAGGACCTTCAAGATGGCAGAGGAGTAAGATGTGGAGATCACCTTCCTCCCCACAAATACATCAAAAATACATCTACATGTGCAACAACTCATACAGAACACTGGCAGAAGACCTCAGACTTCCCAAAAGGCAAGAAAATCCCCACATACCTGGCCGTGTGGCTGACAGGGTCTTGGTGCTCTAACCTGGTGTCAGGGCTGAGACTCCAAGGTGGGAGAGCCGAGTTCAGGACATTGGACCACCATCGACCTCCTGGCCCCACGTATCAATCAGTGAGAGCTCTCCCAGAGATCTTCATCTCAACACTAAGGCCAAGCTCCACTCAATGGCCAGCAAGATCCAGTGGTTCGGACGCCCCATGCCAAACAACTAGCAAGACAGGTACACAACCCCACCCCTTAGCAGAGAGGCTGCCTAAAATCATGATAAGGTCACAGACACTGCAAAACGCATGACCGGATGCAGCCCTGCCCACCAGAAAGGAAAGATCCAGTCCCAACCAACAGAATGCAGGCACCAGTCCCCTCCACCAGGAAGCCTACACAAGCCACTGAACAAACCTTACCCACTGGGGGCAGACACCAAAAACAATGGCAACTACAAAACTGCAGCCTGTGAAAAGGAGAACCAAAACACAGTAAGTTAAGCAAAATGAGAAGACATAAATATGCAGCAGATGAAGGAGCAAGGTAAAAACCCATCAGACCAAACAAATGAAGAGGAAATAGGCAGTCTATCTGAAAAAGAATTCAGAGCAATGATAATAAGGATGATACAAAATCTTGGAAAAAGAATGGAGAAAATACAAGAAACGTTTAACAAGGAACTAGAAGAACTAAAGAGCAAACAAACAATGATGAACAACACAATAAATGAAATTAAATATTCTCTAGAAGGAATCAGTAGCAGAATAACTGAGGCAGAAGAACGGATAAGTGACCCGGAATATAAAATAGTGGAAATAACTACCACTGAGAAGAATAAAGACAAAAGAATGAAAAGAATTGAGAACAGTCTGAGAGACCTCTGGGGCAAGATTAAATGCATGAACATTCTGGGTCCCAGAAAAAGAAGAGAAAAAGAAAGGGTGTGAGAAAATATTTGAAGAGATTACAGTTGAAAACTTCCCTAACATGGGAAAGGAAATAGTCAATCAAATCCAGGAACCACAGAGAGTCCAATACAGGATAAACCCAAGGAGTAACACCCCAAGACACATAGCAACAAATAACATACAGGGGAATCCCCATAAGTTTAAGAGCTAAACTTTCAGCAGAAATTCTACAAGCCAGCAGGGAGTGGCAGGACATATTTAAAGTGATGAAAGGGAAAAACCTACAACCAAGATTACTCTACCCAGCAAAGGATCTCATTCAGATTTGACAGAGAAATTAAAAACTTTACAGACAAGCAAAAGTTAAGAGAATTCAGCCCCACAAAACCAGCTTTATAACAAATGCTAAAGGAACTTCTCTAGGCAGGAAACACAAGGGAAGGAAAACACCTACAATAACAAACCCCAAACAATTAAGAAAATGGTAAGAGGAACATACATATTGATAACTACCTTAAATGTAAATGGATTAAATGCTCCAACCAAAAGACATAGACTGGCTGAATGGATACAAAAACCAGACTCGTCTATATGCTGGCTACAAGAGACCCACTTCAGACCTAGGGACACATACAGACTGAGAGTGAGGGGATGGAAAAAGATTCCATGCAAATGGAAATCAAAAGTAAGCTGGAGTAACAATTCTCATATCAGACAAAATAGACTTTAAAATAAAGACTATTACAACGGACAAAGAAGGACACTACATAACCATCAAGGGATCAATCCAAGAAGAAGATATAACAATTGTAAATATTAATGCACCCAATATAGGAGCACCTCAATATACAAGGCAAATGCTAACAGCCATAAAAGGGGAAATCGACAGTAACACAAAAATAGTAGGGGACTTTAACACCCCACTTTCAGCAATGGACAGATCATCCAAAATGAAAATAAATAAGGAAACACAAGGTTTAAATGACACATTAGACAAGATGGACTTAACTGATATTTATAGGACCTTCCATCCAAAAACAACAGAATACACTTTCTTCTTTTCAAGTGCTCATGGAACATTCTCCAGGATAGATCATATCTTGGGTCACAAATCAAGCCTTGGTAAATTTAAGAAAATTGAAATCATATCAAGTGTCTTTTCCAGGCTATGAGACTAATATCAATTACAGGAAAAAATCCATAAAAAATACAAACACATGGAGGCTTAGCAATGCACTAAATACGCTAAATAACCAAGGGATCACTGAAAAAATGAAAGAGGAAGTCAAAAAATACCTAGAAACAAATGACAGTGAAAACACGAGGACTCAAAACCTATGAGATTCAGCAAAAGCAGTTCTAAGAGGGAGGTTTATAGGAATAAAATCCTACCTCAAGAAACAAGAAACATCTCAAATAAACAACCTATTACTTTAGCTGAAGCAATCCTCTCAGCTAAAGTAATTAGAGAAAGCAAAAAACAAAACAAAACCCAAAGTTACCAGAAGGAGAGAAATCATAAAGATCAGATCAGAAATAAATGAAAGAAATGAAGAAAACAATAGCAAAGATCAATAAAACTAAAAGGTGGTTCTCTGAGAAGATATACAAAATTGATAAACCATTAGCCTGATTTATCAAGAAAAAAAGGGAGAAGACTCAAATCAATGGAATTAGAAATGAAAAAGGAGAAGTAACAACTGACACTGCAGAAATATGACAGATCATGGGAGATTACTACAAGCAACTATATGCCAATAAAATGGACAACCTGGAAGAAATAGACAAATTGTTAGAAAAGCACAACCTCCCGAGACTGAACGAGGAAGAAATAAAAAATATAAACAGACCAATCACAAGCACTGAAATTGAAACTGTGATTAAGAATCTTCCAACAAACAAAAGTCCAGGACCAGATGGCTTCACAGCGGAATTCTATCAAACATTTAGAGAAGAGCTATCTATCCTAACACCTATCCTTCTCAAACTCTTCCAAAATATAGCAGAGGGAGGAACACTCCCAAACTCATTCTATGAGGCCACCATCACCCTGATAACAAAACCAGACAAAGATGTCACAAAAAAAGAAAACTACAGGCCAATATCACTGATGAACATAGATGCAAAAATCCTCAAGAAAATACTAGCAAACAGAATCCAACAGCACATTAAAAGGATCATACACCATGATCAAGTGGGCTTTATCCCAGGATTGCAAGGATTCTTCAATATACGCAAATCAAGCAATGTGATACACCATATTAATAAACTGAAGAATAAAAACCATATGATCATCTCAATAGATGCAGATAAAGCTTCTGACAAAATTCAACACATATTTATGATAAATACTCTGCAGAAAGTAGGCATAGAGGCAACCTACCTCTATATAATAAAGGCCATATATGACAAACCCACAGCCAACATCATTCCCAATGGCGAAAATCTGAAACCATTTCCTCTAAGATCAGGAACAAGACAAAGCTGCCCACTCTCACCAGTATAGTTCAACATAGTTTTGGAAGTTTTAGCCATGGCAATCAGAGAAGAAAAAGAAAGAAAAGGAATCCAAATTGGAAAAGAAGTAAAACTGTCACTGTTTGCCTATGACATGATATTATCCATCGAGAACCCTAAAGATGCTACCAGAAAACAATTAGAGCTCATCAATGAATTTGGTAAAGTAGCAGATACAAAATTAATGCACAGAAATTTCTTGCATTCTTATACACTAATGATGAAAAATCTGATAGAAATTAAGGAAACACTCCCACTTACCATTGCAACAAAAAGAATAAAATACCTAGGAATAAACCTACCTAAGGAGACAAAAGACCTGTATGCATAAAACTATAAGACACTGATGAAAGAAATTAAAGATGATACAAACAGATGGAGAGATATACCATGTTCTTGGATTGGAAGAATCAACATTGTGAAAATGAGTATACTACCCAAAGCAATCTACAGATTCAATGCAATCCCTATCAAACTACCAATGGAAGAACTAGAACAAAAAATTTTCACAATTTGTATGGAAACACAAAAGACCCTGAATAGCCAAAGTAATTTGGGAAATAAAAATGGAGCTGGAGGAATCAGGCTCCCTGACTTCTGACTATATTACAAAGCTACAGTAATTGAGACATTATCGTACTGGCACAAGAACAGAAATATAGATCAATGGAACAGGATAGAAAGCCCAGATATAAACCTCTGCACATATGATCACCTTATCTTTGATAAAGGAGACAAGAATATAAAATGGAGAAAATTCAGCCTCTTCAATAAGTGGTTCTGGGAAAACTGGATAGCTACATGTAAAAGAACGATATTAAAATGCTTCCTAACACCTTACACAAAAATAAACTCAACATGGATTAAAGACCTAAATGTAAGGCCAGACATTATAAAACTCTCAGAGGAAAACATAGGCAGAACTCTCTATGACATAAATCACAGCAAGATCCTTTTTGACCCACCTCCTAGAGAAATGGAAATAAAAACAAAAATAAACAAATGGGACCAAATGAGCTTAAAAGGTTTTGCACAGCAAGGGAAACCATAAACAAGACAAAAAGACAACCCTCAGAATGCGAGAAAATATTTGCAAACAAACCAACCGACAAAGGATTAATCTCCAAAATATTCAGGCAGCTCAAACAGCTCAATATCAAAAAACAAACAACCCAATCCAAAAATGGACAGAAGTCCTAAAAAGACATTTCTCCAAAGAAGATATACAGATTGCCAACAGACACATGAGAGAATGCTCAATATCATTAATCATCAGAGAAATGCAAATCAAAACTACAATGAGATATCATCTCACACTGGTCAGAATGGCTATCATCAAAAAATCTACAAACAATAAATGCTGGAGAGGGTGTGGAGAAAAGGGAACCCTCTTGCACTGTTGGTGGGAATGTAAATTGATACAGCCACTATGGAGAACAGTATGGAGGTTCCTTAAAAAACTAAAAATAGAACTACCATACGACCCAGCAATCCCACTACTGGGCTTATATCCTGAGAAAACCATAATTCAAAAAGAGCCATGTACCACAGTGTTCATTGCAGCTCTATTTACAATAGCTAGGACATGGAAGCAACCTAAGTGTCCATCAACAGATGAATGGATAAAAAAGATGTGGCACATACATACAATGGAATATTACTCAGCCATAAAAAGAAATGAAGTTGAGTTATTTTCAGTGAGGTTGATGGACCTTAGTTTGTCATACAGAGTGAAGTAAGTAGAAAGAGAATAAAAATACTATATGCTAATACATATATATGGAATCTAAAAAAAAAAAAAAAAGGTTATGAAGAACCTACAGGCAGGACGGGACTAAAGATGCAGACCTACTAGAGAATGGACTTGAGGACACGGGGAGAGGGAAGGGTAAGTTGGGACAAAGTGAGAGAGTGGCATGGACTTGCCTATACTACCAAATGTAAAATAGCTAGTGGGAAGCAGCCACATAGCACAGGGAGATTAGCTTGGTGCTTTGTGACCACCTAGAGGGGTGTGTTAGGGAGGGTGGGAGGGAGGGAGACACAAGAGGCAAGAGATATGGGGATATATATATATATGTATACCTGATTCGTTTTGTTATAGAGCAGAAAATAACACACCATTGTAAAGCAATTATACTCCGATAAAGATGTTAAAACAAAAAAACTACAAACAATAAATGTTGGAGAAGGTGTGGAAAAAAGGGAACCTTCTTATACTGTTTGTGGGAATGTAAGTTAATACAGCCACTATGGAGTAGAGTATGGAGGTTCCTTAAAAAAGTAAAAATAGAACTACCATATGACCCAGCAATCCCACTACTGGGCATATACCCTGAGACAACCATAATTCAGAAAGAGTCATGTACCAAAATGTTCACTGCAGCTCTATTTACAATAGCCAGGACATGGAAGCAACCTAAGTGTCCATCGACAGTTGAATGGATAAAAAAGATGTGGTACATATATACAATGCAATATTACTTGGCCATAAAAAGAAACGAAATTGAGTTATTTGTAGTGAGGTGGATGGACTTTGAGTCTGTCATACAGAGTGAAGTAAGTCAGAAAGAGAAAAACAAATACACTATGCTAACACATAAATATGGCAAGTAAAAAAAAAAAAAAATTGTATTGATGAACCTAGGTCCAGGACAGGAATAAAGACGCAGACGTAGAGAATGGACTTGAGGACACAGGGAGGGGGAAGGGTAAGCTGGGACGAAGTGAGAGAGTAGCATGGACATATATACACTACTAAATGTTAAATAGATAGCTAGTGGGAAGCAGCTGCATAGCACAGGGAGATCAGCTGAGTGCTTTATGACCACCTAGAGGGGTGGGATAGGGAGGGTAGGAGGGAGACTCAAGAGGGAGGGGATATGGGAATATATGTATGTGTAGCTGACTGACTTTGTTTTACAGCAGAAACTAACAAAACATTGTAAAGCAATTATACCCCAATAAAGATGCTATAAAAAAAATTATATTTCTCTCCATTGTATACATCTCTAAAAATCACTAAAAATCCACATGTGTTTTCGTTACTAAATTGATTTTTCTATAAGTTAGAAGAAATTTTTAATTGCACTGCTTTGTTGAATAACTCTTAGACTTTATTTTGACCAATACATCGTGAAAATTAGATAAAATATTTTGAAGAACATTATAGAAAACTAAATTGCTTCAAAAATTGCTTCTCCTGGGGCTTCCCTGGTGGCGCAGTGGTTGAGAGTCCGCCTGCCGATGCAGGGGACACGGGCTTGTGCCCCGGTCCGGGAGGATCCCACATGCCGCGGAGTGGCTGGGCCCCTGAGCCATGGCCGCTGAGCTTGCGCGTCCGGAGCCTGTGCTCCGCAACGGGAGAGGCCACAACAGTGAGAGGCCCGCGTACCCCAAAAAACAAAAAAAAATTTGCTTCTCCTGGAAAAATTAACAGTATTGTATTCAAAATTCTATGCCTTCATTACAGGATAAAATTGGCATTTTCCTGTAACTGTATGTTATTCTATTTACTGGTTACCTGACTCTCCAATTATAGGAATTTATCAATCATAAATCAAATGGAGGCATTTATTTCATTTCATTTTCCTCTGCCTTTTCTTTCTCTGTTCTCCAGGTCCAGAGACAGACAGTGAGCTGCCAGTCACTCTGGCGGGCTTGACTGACTGTAGCTGTGTCTGCACTGGTTGTAGTGCTCATCAGGGAGTATGTGTTCCTAGAAATCTTCTGAAATATTAATACAGAAAACTGTACTGAGGTTTCTGATAGCAGAAGCCTGGCTGCTCTGTGGTTTTGATTAGGGCTCTATTGGTGATTCCGAGAAGTCAGTGGCACCTAAATGGGTTAAACCTAATGAGGTTTGGAAAGCTGATAGCATTATTTAAGATGACTTTCAGTCTCAAAGCTACAGTCCTGGCTGACCCCAGCAAATTACAGTGTTTGTTAATGCTCTGTTATAGACATCTTCTAGTCAACCAAAACCAGATATATTAAGTGAAAAAATTGAGTTGTGGTCCTCTAAGAAATGTTCTTGTGTACATTTTGACAGATCTTCTGATGGCAATTTTTTTAAGGTATCTGATACTCCCTAGTATTTTAGGGGATGAAATCAATAAACACACATGCACAGTCACACAGTTGTATTACTTCTTGCTGAGGAAACGTGATCACATTAAAACTTTACCATCATGATTTTATACACTCTATTTCTCATGGGAAATCAAAAATCAATTTAAATAATCTCAAACAGAAGGAAAAGACAAAACCACAAACTTCCCATGATAAAAAAAAAAAGGCAGAAAAACAAACTAAACAAATGAACAAAAACCTCCTAAAAACTATATGTTTCTGTAAAAGAAGAATGTGAAAAAAAAAGCAGTGATTAAATTTGTTAAAATACATTTTTACAGACTCAGTGTTGATAAGAACTAATGATGAAACTAGTGGTGCTTTAGAAGTGAATATTCTCACATATATTAAGTACTACAGGTAAAATATTATATTGTCTCAAGGATAGAAATGATATAAAGTACATTTCATAAATAATAGTTTGAGATATAAGGCAGTTATGTACAAATATAGCACTGTAACAGAAATATGCTACACTGGACAAAATCTTAGAAGCTTTGGAAACTTCTTTTGAAGTTAACATTTCTCAGTCTTTTATAATTGTGGGTTTTCCTGAATTATATAAAGTATTTTCTCCCATTTTTAATTTTTTAAAAAGTTTTAGAGATCTGAACTTCTTTTTATCATGCAAATCTTATAGTCAAATTCCAGTAACTCAGAATTAGTAATAGCTGTGAACTGACTACACATGTCTTCTTGAACAAGCTGATGGTGCCAATGTTATAAAGTAAATGTTTATTTAAAGTGAAATGTTTCTTCTTTAAAAGTTTGTAATTCCGTGTATATCAAAAAGTGTCTTCCCTCCAGCAAGAGGGAGGAGGTATGGGGATATATGTATATGTATAGCTGATTCACTTTGTTATAAATCAGAAACTAACACACCATTGTAAAGCAATTATTCTCCAATAAAGATGTTAATAAATAAATAAATTTTTAAAAAGTGTCTTCCCTCCAGTTAATTGAAATTATAATTTCCTTTAAATTTTAGTATTTTAAATAATTTGCTTTCTTCTTTAATATTTTATCAACAAAATAAAATAAATAACACGTTTTTATCAATTAAAGCATCTTTACAAAAACTTTAATGTCTTATGATAAGTATTTTGTTCAAAATAAGCAAAATAATTAGAAGTGTTAGAAAAAAGAGAAAATTTTATAAAATGTTTACTATTTTAGAATCATAGATTTAAAAAAATAGTTCCCAATATATTAAAGCCAAGCATTAATTAACATGTTACTTCTAGCTACTTAATATTCAATTAAAAGTTATTTGTGTTTTGTAATTTGGGATGGGGTGGTTGCTTATAGCTCTCCAAAAGCATAAACCCCTCTATTAAACATGAAATACTAAAAACTCCTGAATTAAAATACTGCGATATGAGGCTTCCCTGGTGGTGCAGTGGTTGAGAGTCCGCCTGTCGATGCAGGGGACACGGGTTCGTGCCCCGGTCCGGGAAGACCCCATATGCCGCGGAGCGGCTGGGCTCGTGAGCCATGGCCGCTGAGCCTGCGTGTCTGGAGCCTGTGCTCCGCAACGGGAGAGGCCACAACAGTGAGAGGCCAGTGTAAAAAAAAAAATAATAATACTGTGATATGAAAAACATATTTAAGATTATTTTTGAACAAATGTACAAAATTTTATGTTCTTAAATACCTGCTGA
>NW_006786024.1:16404-32036 GCF_000442215.2 Lipotes vexillifer
CTGCTGAACTTCAAATCAATCACTGTGGTTACATATATATTTCAACAATGCAGTCAATTCTCCAAACATTTTGATATTCCTCTTTTAGAATTTGCTCACATTCTGACTCCAAAGCCCCTAAACATTTAAAATTACTGTGACAGTCCTTGATTTCACCTGAAAGCCTTTTACTAAGCTATGTCACTTGTACTTGATCATTTCTAAAACCAACCAACCAACCGACCAAATCTAAATTCTCTTTTAAAAAGAATTATAGACTTTTGAGGTAATTCCAAGAAAGCAACAAAGTAGTTTAAATAAAGATTTCATTGGAAGATGGATTATCAGTTTCAATGAAGATAATACATTTGAGTGAAGTAGTCATTTAAATATTTAGCTCATGGACACTGTTACAATACGAAATAGCCTTACAACAACAGTTAAGCATTTTGCAACTTAGTGTAAAAGAAAAGTCAGGATGATTTATATTATTGCAAAATAATCCCAGACATTAATTTTACAAATAACATTTCTTAAATATAGCAGTGTTAGTTGAAATGGAAACTCCCTGATTCTTGACTGCCCTTGGGAAATATCTGAAGAAATTATATGTAAAAATTCTTAATCTAGTTATCTTTGCATTTCCTAGACTTTTATATGATCATTTTGCATGAATTTTATACAGTTATTTAAATATTTATTTGCTTATCTACAGCCTATGAACAATGTTATTTAGAAACAGATGAGTTAAATTGAACAGGTTTCTTGGAACAGAAGTGGGCTGGAGGAGTAAAACACTTTGGATCTATAATACTGCTTAGGTCATTAACCAACGTCTCTATAGAACACTTTTCAGAAAGAAAGAGAGATGGATGCTGTCTTTCCTCTCCATTTAATTTTTATGGTTATTTATTTACAGATGATGTGGGCAGACTGTGTGCAGAGAGAAAGCATGGGTAATTTACAAGCAGATGTAATCCTCACTTGGCTAGGATATTCAAAGTGCTCTAAGGAATTAAGAGGAAAGTAGGTCATTTGAATCATAAACATTTTAAACTTTTACTTCATAAGTGAAGCTAATATGTACTTGTTCTAAAAGCAAAGGGAAAAATTGGCTTCAAATAGGATAAGGAAGAAAGTTAAACAAAACAGAATTATTAAACCATCCCAGTTTCCACACCTCTATGAATGTCAGTAGGAGATCTACTTCTGACAGTGTGCAAACCAGCAGGAGAGTTTACTAATGAAAGACAAGATACATGTGTTGACATAGCATTAAATGACTGGTTTGTCACTCCCCGCAGGCTGTGAATTGTGGATTCTATGGATTCTATGCTGCAATAGCACAAACTAACTGCTTTTATCCTCTTGTTTTCTTCATTTTAACTTCTCACACAAATTAGCAGCTTTCTGCTTGCCATTTGCACATTTAATTTCATGTCATGCTTGCTTAAAATGAAAACTGGCCCACTAGTTATGGCACTTCACAATTTAGAACTTCTTCAGAGACCTGCAGGATGACTTAATGAGTATATGCCACACAATTCTCTTCTTTAAATCACATTCAATATGTCATTTATGTTCAATACTTTAAGAATACATTGTGTATGATATAAATTGAGAATACTCAATATAAAGAGATGGTTTTATGTCTTCCATGCCTAAAAAAATTCAGTGATTGGCCTCTCATGGATTTTTACTCCTGCCACAGAGAAATTTCTGAATTCAAACACTGAAGATCTATGACATTGTATCCCTGATTATGAACAGCAGCAGGACCTAAAAAGATCAAAGCTCAAGTTTTCCTTTGAAAAGACACTGTTGGGCTTCCCTGGTGACACAGTGGTTAAGAATCTGCCTGCCAATGCAGGGGACACGGGCTCGAGCCCTGGTCCGGGAAGATCCCACATGCCGCAAAGCAACTAGACCCGTGTGCCACAACTACTGAGCCTGTGCTATAGAGCCCGCGAGCCACAACTTCTGAAGCCCATGTGCCACAACTACTGAAGCCCGTGTGCTTAGAGCCCATGCTCCGCAACAAGAGAAGCCACTGCAATGAGAATGCCGCGCACCATAATGAAGAGTAGCCCCTGCTCACCGCAACTAGAGAAAGCCTACACGCAGCAACAAAGACTTAACGCAGCTAAAAATAAATAAATAAATTTATAAAAAGAAAAAGAAAAAGACACTGTTGTAAAACACAACGAAAAACAATTTTCTCCTTTTTATCACCATGGGATATATCCATAGGCTGGAGAGGTCACCTTGTCATTCAAACTCTTTAAAGTCAGTTTTTCAGGGTGAAAGAATAGTCAAACTAAAGCACATTTCTGAGAGGCATGCAATTTAGCTAACTTTGGCAGCAACATTGCCAGGTGGATACCAGTGGCCAGGGAAGAGGACCTATAACCAGGTGATACAAAAATCAGGGAATCTATCAGTCTTCAAGTTTTTCTTTTAGTATCAGCAGCATAAGAATTACCACAACTGGTACACTGACTAGTACTTCTAATTAAGAGATGAACACGAAGATCATTTACATGAAGAGATGACCTAATTTGCTGTTATCTATGTTTACATATATATTGCAGACTGAGATTGGCTTGAGATCATTAATCTTAGTTTGACAATTACTGGCAAGTGGCATTTTTCCCCTAGAAAATTAGCACTGTATCCTTAATCTAATTGAGGAAGTGCTCACCTATGCAGATTTAGAAATATAATACTTATAAATTCCAACAATTCTATTTATTCTAGATGTAAGTTTGTTAAAGTAAGACACTTTGGTCAGTTTGAAGAGAGACAAATTTTAGAAAAAATATTAAAGTTGAATAATATTTTAAAATATTAGAGTGTGTCCACTTTCTGAAAATCAAGTTTCTAGAAACAAGTCTGATAAATATGTTTTAAAGTTAATATTTTTTAATCACATCAAGGCTGATAATTCTTGTACTAATTTTGTCAAACATCACTGAAAACATTAGTAAAAATATTAATAGAAATGATTGCTCCATCAAATACATAGATGTAGATAGCATATTCCAATTTGAGAAAGCATAACAGCAGTTTTTAAAAAGTAGGATCTGGTTTAAACAATATTAAACTAGACTAATCTATTTTGGGGCCTAATCCTGTTAGTTATACTAGCTTCAAACAATAATTACATATTTAGCACTTGCTGAGCAAGCCAATGTATAAAATGCTGTGGGAAATTCAGATATGAATCATACTTTTTTTGGAAAATTCAATATTTACCAAAGAATAAGGCTCTATTTATTTAGAGGTTAAGAGCATAGACTCTGTAGAGATAGAAGAAATTTGAATTTGAGACTAGTCATGTCATAATTTCAAATTTGTTTTCAAATTTGAAAACACTAAGTGATAACATTTTGAACTCCTGTAGTGTCGTCTAGATGTAATAAAATAGTCTCACTTTTCTTTTCCTCAAGAATCCCTTCTTGAGGGCCACTTTGTGATATAATTAGGAAGTAAAAGCAACAGAAATGTTTGATGTAGGAATTGAAGAAGAGGGACGCATCAAGCATAATTTGTAGGTTATATATTTCTTTTGTTGCTGTTGTTATTTATTTATTTATTTACTTATGGAGTAGAGCTGCTTTACAATGTTGCGTTAGTTTCTGCTGTACAACAAAGTGAATCAGCTATCTGTCTACATATATCCCCTCCCTCAAGTTATATGTTTCTTTTTTTTCTTTTAACATCTTTATTGGGGTATAATTGCTTTACAATGGTGTGTTAGTTTCTGCTTTATAACAAAGTGAATCAGTTATACATATACGTATGTTCCCATATCTCTTCCCTGTTTCTTAAGTGAATGCATGTGGGTTCACATTCATGAAAAAGATGAACACATTATAAAATCATGTTTAGAAATGACAGTTTATTTTCAGTTATGAGCACATTAAATTTGAAATATCTGAAAGCAAATATGAAATTTTAACAAAGAGGACTAGGTTGGAGATACACATGAGATGATCATCTCTGTATAAGTAGAACTGAAGTCATTGATAAAAGTAAGGGTCACTAGTTTGAATGGCTGGACACAAATTTTAGTTATACTAAATGAGCCTTCAAAGGGAAGAACTTATGAGGAAACAGAATAAAATAGGAGTATTTGATATCAAGAAAGCCAAGGGAAGACAGTTTAAAGAAAGAGAAACACTCAAAAATGTGGAAAGCTTCCAGAGTCAAGTACAAGAAAAAAAAATTCCTGATGGATTTAGTTACTTGGAAGTGAGTTGAGATTCATAATGGAACCAGAACCTGTTTTGCGAAAGGTTGATATGTGAATGAAAATTAACCAAACGGTGATCAAAATTTTAGAAAACTCAATACAAGATTGTGAACAAGTCAGAGAAAGATAGATGCTATATGACTTCAATTATAAGTAGAATCTAAAAAACAAACAAAACAGAACTCATAGATACAGAGAAGAGATTGGTGCTCTCCAGAGGCAGGGGGTGGGTGTGGGTAGGTGAAATGGGTGAAAGTGGATCAAAGGTACCAAGTTCCAGTTATAAAATAAGTCCTGAGAATGCAGTGTACAAAATGATGACCAGTTAATAATACTGTTTTGCATATTTGAAAGTTGTTAAGAGACTAGATCTTAAAAGTCCTCATCACAAGAAAAAACATTATAACCATGTCTGGTGATGGATGTTAACTGGAGTTATTTTGGTGCTCATTTATCAATATGTATAAATATCAAATCTTTACATTGCACCCCTGAAACTAATAGACAGTCTACAGCAAAAAAAATGGACTAGAAGCACCTACCCTCTTCAAAGTTGAAAATCTGAGTGTAACTTCTAGTCAGACCTCCATATCCACAGTTTCACATCTGGGGATTCAACCAGCCTTGGATCATGTAGTACTGTAATATTCACTGCTGAAAAAAATCGCCCTATAAGTGGACCTGCACAGTTCAAACCCATGTTGTTCTAAGCTCAACTGTACTGTTATATGTTAATTGTATCTCAATAACAACAACAAAAAAAGAGTTTGACTCCCTGAGCTGGGGCCTAGAAATACCCTCAATTCAGTAAGATTTCACCCCATCTGTTTCCCATTTCTCACGGATTACTGTCCTTACTTTCTTGATGTTTAGTGTCTTGAAAACTGCTGTTTCATATTTTTGGTCCTTTTTTGGGGGGTTGTAGTTTGGTTTCTATAAGTTATGAGGTTAAACTCGGTTCCTGACACTCCACCTTGGCTGAAAGTGGAAGTCCATTGCTTATGATTTCTAATAGTTTTAATATGGTGTGTGAAAAAGGATGAAAAGTCAACATAGACTCCAGAGTTTTGGCTTGAACTACTATAAATATGCAGTTGCTATTAATTGAAACAGAAAAGACTCTTTAATGATGCTTCTTAAGAGGTAATGTTTTTCATTACCTACAGTTCTGAAATCTGGTTGCAAATTAGAATCACCTAGTGAGCTTTTCTCGAAATGCTTAGATTCCTCCCCCCAAAATTTACAGCTCAGGTTTTTTAGTGTGGCACCAGGGAATTGATATTAGAAAAAGATTTCTACTTTATACTAATGTTCAGCCATGTTTGAGAACCAGTGCTCTATACTATTGCTTCTCACTTCAGTGTGCTTGTGAATCACTTAGGCATCTTGTAAAATTCAAATTCTTATTCAGTTTTTCAAGGTGATAAACTTTGTATTTCTAACAAGGTCCCAGGTGATTCTAATGCTGCTGGTCCACACTTTGCACAGAAAGGCACAGCTATTCAAATTCATGAGAGAGCTTTTTCACTGTACAGATTAATGACATTAATTAAGTTTGGCAAACAGTGAGTTAAAAACGTTAGAGAGGTTTCTTTATTGCAGGATTTTTCATAGCTAACGCCTTTCTAAAGTTATTTTTTCCCGAATCCCATTTTCATGGAGCATATTATAGGATTAGGGATTTGCAAAACGCACTATCCTGTACTAATACAGAAGTTGAGCTATCTTCAAATAATCTTTGCTACTTTCTTAAAAGCTTTAAATTTTACTGAAACATCTATTTAACTGATTTGTTTTCATTTTCCTAATCTGATTCATGACTTGATGATTCTAATTTATTTACAAATCCAAATAGGTTTTACAAAAAACAAATTAAACATACTCTGGATTGTGAAGTGATTATGTTGCACATACTTATATGATTCGTTTGTTTATATTTTAAAAAATACTTGACAAGTATTTCTTTTCTCTTCTACAGCATTTCCATGCACACATTTTCTTATGATTTTCTTTGCATGATTTCATAGCACATCATTTGTTGATATATTCCTGTTTACTAACACTTGGGAAATATATGACATAAAAGAAAATATTCTTTCCACAAAATTACACTGAGGTTTCATTAACAGAAAAAGTTTTGTAAATTTTCTTAATAATTAGATCAATTTTATATAGATAAGAATTCTAATATAATTCATTATTTCTTCGGAAACCAGTAATGAAAGCCAAACATGCCAGGACTTACCAGCCTACAGGTAAACAGAGGCTCATTTTATGTTAATGCTCCAATTATGATAGGTTCTGTCACCTCATGTAGAACTTCAGAGCCTTCCCTGACATCCCCCATGGCACTGACTCTAAATATTCTGAAACTCCCCCATATGTGGTTGAGTTTCCTAAATACTCAGGCTCCCCTTTTTTTCTGTTCCAACCTCCTTATCCAGATGTCTTGTCTGGCAGAGAGGCAATTAAGAGACACATTCAACAGGTGGGTCATGCTTGGGTGTGAAGGGGGTGTGGGACCTGAGGTATAATTAGTTAACTCTACACCAAAATACACAGAATTCTCTAAGAATCAAAACCAGTCACACAGCTTACAATTTACATTAACATAATTTTAGTCCATTGTCTTCATTAATATAACTTTATAATGTTAGAAAACTCTTGCCCTGGAAGACAAAATTCCAAATAATTTCATTCCAGGAACTTTCTGAAAGGTACATCAACTCTTCAATAGGAAGCATCAAACAATAATTTACACCTTAGAAAGTTTTAAATCCCTTGCCTCAAGACCTTGTCTTGCTGTTCTTAACCAATTCTAAACTGTTACATCATGATTCTTACCATAACCTAATTGAACCCCTCCACTGAAAGACGCACCCTAATAAGACTTCAAAATCTGACTTTGCCATTCCCTCTCAGAAACCCTATTAAGCCTCTGTCAAGGTAGTGCTCTCCTATTGAGAATATTTTTATTTTTCTGCACAATCAGGGCTTTCTGATAAAGACAACTGACGTGCTCTAATGATAGTTTCTCCTTTTTTCTAAACTCATTTACCCCTCATAATCTAAGGAGAGAGGTTTGGAGCCCTGTGTTTACATTTCAAATGGTAATAAAACCCAGAATCATTCATTACATTCCAAATGGTTGTGAGAACCTAGGTGACTTTCACCTTCTCTCCCTAAAGGAGGATTTGTTTACATTCCAGAGTAAAAATAATCACTCTATCTCTAGAAGGGAGTTGTAGGTAATATGCCAACACCTATATATTAAGTTTCTAGTTTTATTATTTCAAGTTCCTCTCCTACAGTACAGATCCCTTTCTAATTCTCCCCTCCACATTCTGGGTCCAGCTGGCTCTCACCATATTGCCCCATGGAGGAAAATGTAGCGTGGACACCTAGCACTAAGATATTTTTTGTAAGCAAGTAATCAATCTGCCTCTGATCCAGAAACCTTGTATTTACTGTCAGGATAAAATAAAAATATGAATATATATTTACTCCCTTATCGTTTAAGCAATAAACATAGGCTTGTGTTACTAATAGGTTGCTTTGGTGACATTTTGAGAGCCAATATTCAATGGTGCTGATTTTCCCAGTGGTTTTGTGAAAAGAAAAAAAAAAAAAAAAAACTCATCCATTCTGTCCTTGAGAGAATAGCACCTTGGCTCTAGTGAAGGTTCAGAAAGTTCCATATTCCTTTGTTCATATCCTTCCCCTGTTACCCTACGAACAAACAAACAAACTAAAAACCCACAAAGGACATAAATATCAGCTGTTACAAATATCAGCTGTGCCTAGAGAATTAATTGTTCCATCTATTTCCCTAAAACTCCAATTAGGGCTCAACAAAGGCACACTGCTATCATCTAAAATGTTTCTATGGCCCAGTGTACTCCTGCATGATACACAAGATATGCAGCATGATGAGTGATTCCCTACCTCCCCAGTAAAATATTGATTAGCACTTGTTTCAAAAGTTCTCAGATGGAAGCATGGATTACACTGCTATTCCTATCTTTACCAGAAAGTTGTAGTCAGCCTCCAACAGACTTTCCTAGATCTTCTATGCTCACTAAGTCCTCCAGCTTCTCTCCACAGTGTACTCTGGTATAATCCGAAATTCCTAGTGTAAGATTCATCTGAATGCTCAAGTATCTCTTCCACATTCATTCTGATTTGCAATTTCATATAAAGTGGTTTTATTTGTAAATTTAAAAATATGTAATAAGTGGTACTTCCCAAGTATTTACGTGTGTTACAAATTACTTGGGGTCTTGTCACAAATGTCTTTCCAACAAGCTCCCAGGAGATGCTGTCACTGATGATATGAAAACTACTCATTAAGTATCAAGGTGTTAGAGAAAAACAAGTTTCCAAGAGAAGAGTTTGCCAATTTCAATAAATATAAGGAAGGCCCTCCAACATAAAATGAACTTATTTTTTATTGAAGTATAGTTGAGTTATAATATTGTGTTAGTTTCAGATTTCAGCAGTGATTCAGTTATATATATATATATATATTTTTTTTTTCAGATTGTTTTCCATTATAGGTTATTACAAGATATTGAATACAGGTTCCTGTGCTTTACAGTAAATCCTTGTTGCTTATCTATTTTATACATAGTAATGTGTATCTGTTAATTCCATACTCTGAATTTGTCCCTACCCCTCCCTGCCTTTCCCTTTTAAGTTTGTTTTCTATGTCTGTGAGTCTGTTTCTTTTTTGTAAATAAGTTCACTTGTACTATTTTTTAGATTCCACATATAAGTGATATATTTGTCTTTCTCTGTCTGGCTTAGTTCACTTAGTATGATATTCTCTAGGTCCAACCATGTTGCTGCACATGGCAATATTTCATTCTTTTTTATGGCTGAGTAATATTCCACTGTATATATGTACCACATGTTCTTTATCCATTCAACTGTCAATGGACATTTAAGTTGCTTCCATGTCTTGGCTACTGTAAATAGTGCTGCTATGAACATTGCAGTGCATGTATATTTTCAAATCATAGTTTTGTCTGGATATATGCCCAGTAGTGGAATTCCTAGATCATATGGTAGCTCTATTTTTAGTTTTTTGAGGAACCTCCATACTGTTCTTCATAGTGGCTGCACCAATTTACATTCCTACCAACAGTGTAGGAGGGTTCCCTTTTCTCCACACCCTTTCAAGCATTTATTATTTGTAGATTTTTTTTTTGATGATAACCTAAAATGAACTATTACTGTTAAGTTGTGGAAGCCATCTGTGTTTAGACAACCTGAGAATTATACCCCAAAGTGAAATTACTGCCAACCATGCACCAAATCTTTTGCTCTTCCTCCTGTCTTTCCCTTTATTCCTTTCCTCCTTCTCTTCCCTTTGTGTCTAAATACCCACTTCTCTTTTTCATTTCCATACTAATTCTTAATCTCTTTTTACCCTTCTCCATTCAATTCCTAAGAAATGCTTATATTTCTGCTTATTCCTTTCAGACTCGATTCCAAACTGTTTCGCTGTGATCTACATGTGTATCAGCGAACTCCTCCACATTCAGAATAATCTTAAAAAGGAATGGACTATCCATATTGATCAATCATTTTTGAGGAATGGGAAAATGATTCCAGCATTGTGAGTTATACTAGACCAAAAGATATATAATAGTCAGTTTCCTCAAGAGCATAAGCAATCCTATAATCATTTGAAAATATTTTTCTATACTAGTGTCACCTTATCTACTATCTTATAAGCACACACAGAATTATATTGTGAACAATGTGTTAGTTTACTGAAACCATTTTATAGATGCATTGTTTTTCAAAAAATAAACATCTTAGACTTATTGGTTTACTGATTTTTTTGTTCTTTTGTTTCTCTTCCCTTATGAATATATTTTGTACAGATACAGGGGCAGTTTATTTGTGACATAAATTGTCTTGAAATAGATTGTCTTAGCTGGAGAGCATAAATAAATTGTAGTACTATGATTTTTTTCCTAGTTGAAAAAGGATATATGAGTTTAGGTTACGGGATTAAAAACTAATTTTTATAAAATGTTAAAAAGGCAATTTTATTTCAGCTTCCTTCTGATTTTCTGTTTTGTGACTAAGAAGAAAAGCGAAGGATGGTTGGAAACAAAATCAGCTATAGGGAGTGTGAAAACAGAGCTATGAAAGATTTTTAAAAAGAAACAAAAAGCTATTACATTTTAAAAAAAGCAGCAACAAATGCTTAGAAAAAGAAAGATAATAACTAGTTCTATAAAATTAGGTTCTAGAAAAGTGAACAGGCTAGGAATACCAGATATGCAATTGATTTTTAAAAAACTTTAATATATTCCTTGGTTTTGAATGTTATTACTCATAATTTTCTACCTTTGTTCTTGTAAAATAATTTTTTTTGGACAATATTCAGACTGAAAGCACAGTTTTATACAGTGAATTAGGTGCTATGCATAGCATAGAACTGGGGATGATGTGCACTGGTTCACTGAGTTTACAATCTGAGTTAATATTACTGTGTGATGCTTCAGTGAGTATGGTGTACCTAAGAGGCAAATGAACTCTATCAGACACCGAAGTGTCACTTACTGTATCAGAAGTGGTAACAGAAATAGAACGCTAGTGTTGTGGAGGAAGATGTTTGCCTCTCACCAGTGATCACCAGAAACTAATTTGCTCACAGAAAGACTGGATAATGATTGTGGCCATTTTGCTTTTACTTCCTTTTTATTAAGGATGCATGGTCACAGAACTACCATTTTTATTCTGGGAAAAACCAAAGATAATATTCAAGTATAAAAAGAAAACAAACTTACATACACTCACTAAGACATGCTCATACTAAACAGATGATCAAGCCTCAAATTTAGTTCTTTTCCGATTATTTTACTTTTGATTTCAGTGTTAGAAAAATGCAGCAGATATATTAAAGTTATATGGGTAGAGGACTGCTTCTTAGGATGACCCCTCAAAAATTAAGTTTATGGACAAGAACAAGAAACTGCTATCTACTTGAGCTTGGGTTGATATTGGGGATGTATACATAAATCCAAGGATAAGCTTAGTTTAACTGGAACCAATGTGATTTAGATCCTTCAAATAAAGAGGTTTTATAACTGAAAGAATAATTTTAACATTAAGAGTACGTATACTGTCTGTTTCACTATAAACCTTCTGCTTGTAATATTTATCCACTGATTTTTCTGAAAGAATCCCCAAATGTCAGGCCATTTATCACCCTTTTAACATACTTTTTTGTATACCCATGGGTGGGGCTGGTGGGGCGTGGTGGCAAAATTAGGAAAGAACAGTTGCTTGAATCATTTAACAAAATATCCAGATAATTTCCTCCTGAAAGGAGGACTGAAAGGACAGAACTAACATGCATAACATAACTACTATTAGACATGAACTCTGCTAGGTTATTTGCATATGACATTTTATTTTGTTGTAAAACTGCTTGGAAGTAAATGTAATCCACACACTCGTCACTTTGGAAAATGAAGTTTACAGTTATTGAAAGGCAATTTGTATATTGTATGGACATGCTGTTCACACTTGATCATGGCTACTCTTCAGCTTTTTCTTTAGATATATTATAGAAATTAAGGCTTATTGGGAAGTAGAAAAAAAAAGATAGGTTACAGGCAACCACAAAAACTATGCCTGTAAAAAATTTATAGAAGTGTATTTAAAAGGCACATGAGTCCCTAAAATAAGTGATATTATAAATAAGTACTTCTTAAATAAGTGATATGATAAAAATTGGGTGAGTAAAGCTTACAAAAATGTACTTACTACGTGTTGTCACTAATTATAATAGCATACACCCCAGGAGGTAAAGAACAAATTAGCTTGAAAACATAATTTATTATTTTCACTTATATGATTAATGGTTTTTTGGAGGATGATTTCAAGGATTAAAACACTATCATAAATTTAATGATCTTATATTTATTGTACTATTTTATGTTTTCTTTTGTAATGTATTTCACACTGCTCTAATTTCTTACGTGAATTAAAAACTTGATTGATTCTTGGAATATCATATAAATTGCCTTTTAGAATTTGTATTCTCAAGATTTATTTATTATAAAGTATAATAAAATAACTGTGAATAACACATAAATGTGATTGCTTAATTTATTAGAACACATTTAAAGCATTCACTACCAGTCAGAAAAGCTCATTAAATTATAGCTACTATAGATATATGGTATATATAGATAGATATATGGATGTTCCAGTAAATCATTCTAAATCAACATATTACTTATTTTACTACTTGCCAACATCAGTAGCTAAACTTTATAGCAAAATAATTTTTCTTTTCTGTTACCCTTATTTTAACTCCTAATAAAACAACATACAGATTCTATAATTTGAGAGTACACTTTTCTACTTGATGTTTAACCAAAATCATTAAATGTTGATTTCCAACTATACTTAGTAAGTACTTGAGTAGAAATAATGAGCTCCTTAAATATGCCTGACTTTAAATAGTTGTTTTTACCATTTATACAAGTCTAACAAATAACCATTTCTACTTGCCCAGAAGAAACAATGTCTTGCCAATTGATTCTAAATTCAAATGTATGTTGACCTTATTTACTAAATTTTTTTAACAATCAACAGTAACAAGCGACACTAACAACAATAACAGTAATAAAATTTATGATTTTGCTGCCCAGACATTTAACTGGATAGAGTTCTTAATTATTGAAACTAACCCCCAAGTATGTAAAATCCATTCTATTTTTTTTGTTTGTAGATTCTATATTTAAATACATTATTCAAAAATATCTATTGTCAAAACCAAAAGAAGTATGCATAATGCACATACATTGTCTCATTGAATGCATACATTGAGAGCAAAAATTAACTCAAATTTGCTTTTCTTTTCTATTTGAAACAAATGAATCAATTAATTGCTGACTTAGGTACTCCTATGAACTTTATCACAATTATTAGCATATGGTGGCTGACTGAAGAGTGCTGACTAACCCCGGGGTAATATAACAAATGAAAAATAAATCCAAAGATATTTGTGAAATATTTGTAAACTGTTACCATCCAGAAGTTTTGCTAATTTTTCTGTACTATAAGAAGAGCTAATGGGAACTATGTATATCAATTATCTCTGAAGTTCTCAAAAGCCCTGGTATGTATGATTCTGAGCATCAGAAATGCTACTTAAATTGCTCAGGTTTTAAGTTTGCAGGTGGAGAGTCAGGATATGAGCCCAGACTTCTCACAAGGCAACGGTTGTGTCTGTGCCACACTTACACACTGTTTCTCATTCTCCACGTATGGAAACTTAGCTATCTTAATGCACAAACATGAATTCATGCAGCTTAGATATCCATGAATATGAGCCTTTTATCTGCCTATCCTTACTTGCAAATGTAGTGCTCTATTTTACATTTCTGAATTTCATCTAGATGCATCTAGATCTGACACTTATGGAAAATTTGAGTATTATTTCTTTGAAAAGCATGCCATTAAGGAAACAAAAATCTATAAATGTTGACAGATGAAAAGTTAATTCACTATATGCAAACTTTATTTGACCTCTACATTCAGAAAGTAATTGAAATCTAACAATGAAATCATGAGATTAAAAGAAAAAAAATTTAGTGAACAATGAATACTGAATAAATATGCAATTTAATTAAAAATTTTATTACACACATGCAACTGATATACAGTATAAATACATGTGTGTATATATTTTTCGGTATGATATGTATGTGCAATCACAATTTATTATTATTAAATGGTAAAATTTGATTATCAAAAATAATATTGTTTTGCATTTTTCAAATTAGTTGTATTCTGTTTTGAATGGCTGATAAGAACATATTACTGATATATACTTACCTTTCTAGTAGATGGTAGTACAGATGTTCATAAGAGAACATTCAGTAGGATAGATTTTGAAAGGAGAGAGGTACTTTCAAACTTGAAAATAGTATAATAAACAAACAGTGTTAAATACTATGTCAATTATGAGAAGTGGGAGAATTATAAGAACTGATGTATTTAGTTTGAAAACTTGATATTTAAAAATGGTGTTTGTGTGTGTGTGTGTGTGTGTGTGTGTGTGCATTGCTTCTAAGTAAAATAAGCTTAAAAAATCAAAGCACCAAACCCCAGAACATCAATCTCCAATGTTTACATGTGTTTATCACTATAAATCCAAACACTGCTTATTTCAAAAAGCTCATTTGATTTGATATCTCATAGTCAACACAATATTAAATCAAGTCTCCAATTTTTAGTCATCGTTAATAAAATAACATTGATATCCTTTGTCCCTCAAGATTTTCCAATGTAAATATTTTCTATATTTAGTTTTATGGATATTTATAGTTTTCCTTGATATATTCTTGATTTAAATATATATTCCAAATTGGTGATACAGAAATGATAAAGTATTCAGAAATCATTGTTGGTAGTTTTTTTTTTTTTTTAATTACAGTTGGGTAGATCTGTGTGGATAATTTTAATGCCAAAAAAGTTTGCATGAACAGACTTCTGACAGGAGAATATAGAACTTCTTCCTTTTCACCCATTTCTTGTCACATCCCAGTTGTCAGAGGCAGGATTCATGAGGCTTACACACAAAAAAGTAGAGAGACTAGAGAGTATTAGAGAGAATATATGTTTTTAATATTATGAACTTATAAGAAACAACCTATTTATTAAACCATCAAATCTTGTAAAAAGTGACCAACAAAAAGCAATATTTAGTAACTAAAGTTTAATATATCTTCATATAAGAACTAATTATTCTCAACAGAGCTTCCATTAAATCCTATCACTTTGACCAATTATCTATTCCCAATAGTCTTATTTATTTATTTTCCCCCAACAGTCTTTAAATGTACACTCTCTACAACTTCTCTTCAGCAAACATCAGACATAACCACAAACAACAAACATAAGACCCATATGACTACATATACATACACATACATGCTTATAACAACTATATCATTTATTAAAAGGGAAATCTGATTATAGCAAAAAATCCTTTGGCCATCTTCATTTGCATTTCAAACAATCTAGCCTAACCCTGCCCTCTCATCAGAAACAACCTCTTTATCATCATCCTTTATTTTCACAAGGAAGATGATTCCTATTCCAGTGAAATTCTTCCCTCCTCCTACCCAACAGGTGGTTAATATAAAAATATTGCTGTAGTCTAGAAATTGAAAATTGGTCTCCCTACCTCCTATGTCTCTTTTTTCTCTCCATATCCATTTTGAATACTCCTACTTAGATGATAATATATATATATATATATATACACATATATATATGAATGTATACCATTAATATATATCATATATAGTTAATTATAACATATGTATATAATATGAATATATGTAATTCTCTTTCCTGC
>NW_006786024.1:32106-34499 GCF_000442215.2 Lipotes vexillifer
TTCAAACCTTCAAACCTGATCCAACTATATTTTGACTCTTACATCTCTACTCCCTGAAACTTATAAAGGTTAAACAAGTTGGACTTTTGATTTTCTTGATATTCTGCAACAAAGCTTGTTAATGCTTCTGTAGCTTTATACATCTTATCTGTTCTACCTGGCATGCCCACTATCCATTTAGTAAAATCTGATCCACTGTTTTATGTCTCACTCAAAGGGCATTTTTAAATTCAAATATTCAATCCTAATTCCACTTGAAGAAATTATTACCTTCTGAAATCCTATAGAACATGATACAACTTTCATGGAGATTTACACAGTTTCCTTATATTATAATTTTTATCTCCTATACTTAAATTTGTGATAATGAAATTGTGTAGCTATGGATTATTTATCCTTATATTCTGGATTTTTTAGCAGAGTAAATAGGAAATATATTTGTTAACTGAATTTTCAAATACACTAATTAGCATTAGAAATTAAATAATCATTTTGGGTATAAGAAAGGTAGTACAGGTAATTGCATAGAGAAGTAAAAATAGCTTTAAAAATTTTTGGCAATCAGCTCTGGAAAATAAAATTTAAAAAATAAAAATTACCCCAATGTCAAATATAAAAATACATCTGTGTATAAGATCTTATTGCTTCTCCTTTATACATATTCTAATAAAATATTACCATACATTTTTATTTCAAATCACTTTTTATTGGATATTAAAAATGGTGGGATCATTTTGTGTTATTTCTCTGTCATAGCAAAACAAACTCAGACCTACATTTGTTTGGGCGTTTATAATAGGAAGTGGGTGGTAATATGGAAGATGGAATAGATACACAAAAGTCTTATTCCATGGCAACAGATGTAATTAAATATTTACTTTCATTTTTTTGTCTTTTATTATTAATAATCTTCAGAAGAGTTTGCTTGTGTTTTCTTACTCTTTAGGGTATAAATTGGTGATTAAAAGTTATATTTATGATACTATTAATTAATTGCTACAAAACATGTTCTAATTAAACTACATGACCAAAGTACAGTCAGGGATATTAGTCACATTCACCTTTTAAAACTGAAAAAAAAATCAACTTTATCTTCATGAATAATTTCCTGTATTAAAGTTGGTTAACTCAAAAGTATGAGATGTAGTTCTTGAAGAAATAAGTGTCTATTCAAATAATTTTTTTTCTTGGGTAATGATTTGTGACATTATTATCTATTTATGTCCAGGATTACAAAGTTGGCCCTCAGAAGTTTTAGATCAGTCTGACTCTTTGTTTATGATTAAGTGTGTTCCTCTCAAGTGATTAGCCATTCCTTGGTTACTTATACAACACACTTTGTGAAAATAAGATTTTGGAAATCTTTGCAACTAATGGAAAAATATTACAATAATGTTCTATTTTTAAGTCATAAAACCCATTTTGAAAAAATATAGAAGCAGTAATGGAAAACATTTTAAAACTGAGAAGCAAAAGGAAGATTCAGACACAAACAACAAAGAAAAGAGTTGTATAGTTATCATTTCTTATTATTGAGGTTACTTCCACTAAGCAGCATTTTTTTTCAAAGTGCTTTGGATAAAGAATGTTATTCACAGAAATAAAAAAGAAATTAAGAGTTCTGTATCTTTCGAAAACATAAAAGAACAAAAGAAACCACAGATTACAAATTGTATGCATGGTGAGTGGCAAAAGCTACAAGGAGCTGCTGGAAATCTTATATGTTATGTGTCAAATATCGCTCCCTTATATACAACTATTAGATAGTAGGAGAAAAGAGGATTTACAAGAAGAAAATGAGGCCTATGCATCACCTTTTCCCTAAAATAGGACCAAGAATTAAGCCCTCTTGACAAAAATTTAATTTTAATGTTCTCTATGCCAAATTTCTTAACTTTTCTTAGTAATCCTGTTTGAGGTCAGGTGTAGGTACAGTATGAGGTCATTGCCATTTTTGTGGCTTCCTGGTCAACGACCTCTTGGCTTCATCTTCTCTAGTGTTTGGTCTGTGCCATTTTAGAAAAGTGCCGAAGAAAAGCACTTACATCTTATGGTTCTCGTTTCATTTTCAGGAATGTTGTCCATTTCTATTCTGTGGGACATATTTCTGTAGTCAATATTTTGAACTAAATAAGACTCCTGGGGACCATAGTTGCTAGTTCTTCCCCTGACAGCTAATAAAATCTCCCACATGCTCATGTCTTTTCTGGTCACTCTTAAGTAATTCAGAGACCTATAGTCAACTTAAATTACAAATAGTGTCTCACTTTAGTAAGTACAGTTTTTCAGAACTGATAATCAAAACTCCTAGCCAGAATTACATTAATGACTTCTCTTTTTCACTTACTAACCATATTTCCTGATAATCTCTCAAGTTGAAGCATAGGGAAAGA
>NW_006786024.1:34509-71928 GCF_000442215.2 Lipotes vexillifer
TCAACTAGCTCTACTAAACAACGCCTTCACCCTCTTCTCGGCAAGAAACTTATTTAAAGCTTACATTTTAGATAAGGCATGTAGGTTCTTTAGAGACTTTCCTGTTGGGCCTCTCCACAATAACTTTCTAGACAAAAGCACTATTACTTTTTTTATCTGGCTGATTCCAATTCTACCTAACTTTCTGTCCCTTTTATTACACTCCGTAGCCTCTAGCGGCTGAACTGTAGTGGACCTTTCCTTTGTTCTGTAGGGTGGATTTAACATGGTGGCAGTATTGGAAGCTATACATGGGCTCAGTAGCATCAGCTCTCTCAACATTGATTTGGTGACTGCCACTTCTGAGTTTCTGACCTACAAGCAAAGGAGACCAAAGCTGGGTCCATGAAACCAACTTTTGTGGAGGCCAGCCAACCACTTGATAGAAACTCTCAATATCAGTCACCTTCAGCCCTGGAACTGGCAAAGTTTCCTTCTGACTGGGATGGGTATGGGTTTCCCTTTCCTTCCCATAGTACGTCAGCCAGCATCACTATGTGTATGCTCAAAAAGGGTCTTATGAGATCTTTCACAATATCTCCTAGGCTCAAAGGGACAAATTTACATCTAAGGAAAGACAGCAGTCCTTACAAAACATGGACTCAACTGACCCTGCCACGTATCACACTATTCACAAGCTGCTAGACATTTGGTATAAAGGAAAGGTTTCTTGAACGTGCAGCTGATCTACCAGCTTAGAGATGAGACTTTGTAAAGATGGGACACTATCCTTCAGGATGTGATTTCAGTCTTCTGAGACCCTGAGCAGAGAACCCAGCTAAGCTATGCCCAGACTTCTGACTTACAGAAACTGAGATAATAGATGAGTGTTGTTTTAATCTGCTAACTTTGTGGTAATCTATTACAAGCATAGAACACTAATCCTGGAGAAGTTGTTTTGCAAACTAGGTTCCCCCTTCTCCATTCTTTGACCACTGAATAAAGCTTGTGCTTTTCCAGTCTCAAAAACTAAACAAAACAAAATACTAACACAACTCCCCCTTTTTTTGAAAGCACTCCCCTAATAAATCATTTGAACAAAATTCTTCATCTTAGGTTTTTCTTCTCAGGAACCTAAACTAACACACCATCTCAGGTATCATCTCTTTTCATTCTACTATGATTGTTCATCTGGTCTCCAAGATTCACATGTATTTGATCTGCTATCAGAAGGCAATACAGTTATTTCCCTGACAGCAGCTTTTACTCTGTTGAGGCAAGTTATGTTCACTTTCTAATATGTGAGTCATGTATCCATACCCTGTATCTACTCAACCACAAAAAAATGTATATCAAGTTCAGTATGTGGTCCACTTGAAGCCTCTCTCATTAATCCTGGGCTTAGGAAGTAGTACCACTCATATATTCCTCTTGAGAGGTAAAAAAATCAGATTCACAGCACAACTTTTTAAAAGAAATCTTTCTTATCAAATCTACTTAATTACTAATATCCTAAAACATTTATATACTTGATATAGAATAACACTGGAATCTATAGTAACTTTGTACTGTGTTCATTCACCTAAGTTGTAACTATAATTACAGGAATCTATTTTCCCTTGGTGGTTCCATATAAAGGGGTGTCACAAGAGAAATCTGTGTTAAATCTTAAATTTGGCAGTGAAGGAGCAGCCATTACAAGGTAAAGGACATTACAGTGTGCCAGGTATCACTGTAACTCAAACACATTTTCTCACTGGCTCACCATGTTGGTATGGGACAACCAACACGTCCCATCATGGAGGACCCACAGCCAATTCCACTTTTCCTTCAGGTAACTCAACTTCTAAATTGTGTACTGGGATAGCTTTGTAGCAAAGGATTCCAGCGTCTTTTGTAAGTTAACCACGTCATTGATATGGATGCCGTAAGGACAGATGAGGGTTTCGGTTTGTCCTCGTAGGTTTCAGATCGTCCTTGTGAGTTCTAATTTACCCTCACTCTCTATTGCTTCACGTCCAACTTTTCATAGTAACTGCCACCTCTGCTGACACACAGTGCCTTCAGGCTTACCAACACACACAGAGGCAGCAGCCCTTCATAGGCTTCATTACCAGCTCCCACAACTGTATAAAGTCCAGTCGTTACAATAATTCATGCAAATATGTATGAAGTATGTATAATTCATACATATTTTACATGTTTGAAATTTACATATCACTGATACTGGTTCCAATTTCCTGTTCAAACCATAACATTTATTGATGCCTACTTTGAAATTTCCACAAGACGGTATTGCTTTGACATTACTAGTATCATAATACCATGTTTGCATCTTGTAACATATATCTTTTACATGAATTCAGATTTCTACTGCATTTGATCATTGATAATATAGCATTCAGTGTGTATTTGTAGCATTTTTCAGTGTTTTTTTATTCAATATTTAATGCTATGCTCCTTCAGTTGCAGGAATACTCACCCAGGCATGCAGGTGACCCACCAGCTGCCAAATTCCTCCTCCTACCAGCTTCTGGGCTAAAGAACAGTGCCCCACTTGAGGACTATGGAGTCAATTTCCACTTCCAACAAACCACCACCTTAATCCTCAGTGCAAGGGTGACCTTCAAGTGATTGTAATCTTCATGCCACGACCTGCCCTGTTAACACCTGAATCAAGGGTAGGCTAGAGGTTCAAAGTTGCTCATCAAACATACTATAACACTGCCAGCCCTGGGGGGAGACGGCACCACCTCCTCCCTGAGATTCCTTGGGGTGTATAGGTATAATCTCTCCTTCCCCATAGTTGTACCCAAATCTCTTTGAGAGATGGAAGACAATTGCAGAACACAGACTTCCTCTACTCCACCTCTTCCCTACAGGAAAAAGTCAATGGTAAAGTGTAACAGAGATCATGGGACAGAGAGAGAGCATGGGGGGCCAGACAGGTCCTGGGGCATCAAGGGATGGGAAGAAAACTATCAAGAAAACATCCTGGGAAGACAACATGAGGAGTTGGAAGATGGGTGGGACTATGGTGGGCCAAATGGCCAAGCCCCTGGGGCCTATTTAATTATCCCATTGGACTTCACTCAAAGAACAAATTCAAAGGTAAAATTGTTAGGAGTTTCAAGACAGTGAACAGAGAACATTTAATCCCAAACATGGAGGGCCTTTCGAACATGGGACCCAGTGCAACTGCATTGATCACACACCTGTAAAGCCAGCCTGATTTCTATATGTATGAGGTTGACAGCAAATACTTCTTTTTACCTAGCTTTGGAATATTACTTAGCCATAAAAAACCCCACAAAATAATGCCATTTGCAGCAACACAGATGGACCTAGAGATTGTCTTACTGAGTGAAGTAAGTCAGACACAGAAGGACAAATATCATATGATATTGCTTATATGTGAAATCTTAAAAAAAAGGGTACAAATGAACTTATTTACAAAACAGAAGCAGAGTCACGGATGTAGAAAACATGGTTACCAGGGTATAAGGGTGGGTAGATAAACTGGGAGATTAGGATTGACATATACACACGACTATATATAAAATAGATAACTAATAAGAACCTACTGTACAGCAGAGGGAACTCTACTCGATACTCTGTAATGGCCTATATGGGAAAAGCAACTAAAAAAATTAAAAAAACAGTGGATATATGTATATGTATAACTGTTCACTTTGCTGTACACCTGAAAATAATACATTGTAAATCAACTATACTCCAATAAAATTTTTTTAAAAAAGAGAGAAATGTATTTCCATAAGTAATTCAAGTAGTATTTGCCTAGATAACCATGTACTCTTGCCCAATGTTCTGTTTATGGTCAAACAACAATTAGTAATAAAGTTTCCATATTTAACCAAGAATAAAATTAAAACTCTACACAAAAGTATAATAGAATTCAGCAGAAAGTGAAATATTATAAACGTTTTTCTCTGAACTCCGTCTTGAAGTATAAATGATAGAATTTCAATAGTTAAGTTCAGGAAAGACAAATGAACATTATGTCATTGAAGGTCATTGCATTAATTTAGTGACTAGTATAGAAATTCCATTGCAAATGTGGTCGCTTTCAAAATTGATATTCCTGAGCAACCTACTTGTTGTCAAGACTAACTCCCAAGGTAATTTGGCATTGCTGTTACAGGAATCCATATTCATATTCATTCACGTTCTCTGAAACACACACCATAGTAACAGAGATATAACATCAAATTTTAATTCCATAGAAGTTTTGAGTTCTTGGTCTCAACTCTGTTTCAGGCTGACCTATTTAACAGAAAGCTAAAGTCACCTCTGGGGGATAGATCTTTCTATAAGCAAGTTTGACAAAAGATTTAAGGAGGGGCACACATCCACTAGAAGAGGCAGTGAAAAGCTCATTTAAGAAGATCTGTCAGGAAATAATTAGCCTCAGGATATTTGAAAGTGAAATAGCCAGTTTGGGATTAGAGGTGAGAGAGAGAAAAAGAGAGTCAAGGTTCCTGAGAATGTTCTTATCTCTAACAACCCCAATTTTGCCTCCAAGGGATAGGACCTGCCTATCATCCTAGTTTTTAAAAGTCTCCCTCAGATACAAAATTTTACTTCTCTTTCTCTTTGTTAGAATAGCGAAAATGAGCTCTTTTTGAGACCTGACTTATGTCAATAGAATGGTATAACGTTTCCTCAAATTGTAGTCTATCATTTTGCTTGAGGAATGAAGGTTGTAAATCAAGATAAAAGAATATTAGCAGTTTAAATTTTATGACATTTGCAAAAGAGAAGTGAAATGGTTTAAGAAATAATTTTACTCTAACAGTTAACATTGCCTAAAAAGGCAATCTGGCTAAAGTTGAATTTATATAAAATCAGATACAACATGTTTGCTCAGATGCTCCAGAACTTCTCAGAGTCTCATCTGAAAGGACTTAGCATACCTGTTGGCATTTGTACAAGTTATGGCTCATCTGAAACATGCCAGATCATCCTCTTCTTTTCTCTTTTGATATTTCATTATTTTTTTCTTATGTTTATTATCCCTTTTGACTTTATGTCTTTCTTTCTCATGCTCTTTTATTCTCCTGTTATTTTATTCTTCCACTATTTCTTTTTTAACTAAATGCAAAACTAACTGCCATTTTTTTCAGATATCAAAAGAAGTATACTCTACTGTTGGCTGGTAATTTCCTCTTATGAGATCATTTGGTTGATTCCCCTTTATGTTTTGCTCTTCTCATTGCTTTCAATTGATAGCTATGTTCTATGAAACAGGAAAAAATAGAGATTGATAATATATTTTAATTATGATCTTGTTTTTGCTCCTGCATTCTTGTGCACTCAGATAAGCTTGCTCATTGATATTTAACACATTTTTCAAGCCTTTTAATTTATTGGTACCCTTCACACCTTTCACAGTAAACATAAAACTCTAGCTTCAGTTTATCTTGCTGCCTATTTTTTCCTTCCCTTCTATAAAATTTATGAACAAATTTAGTGCTCAAACACAGGAACCATATTCGCCCTTATGATGTGCATATGATTTCCTGATTCAAAATCAAATAAATATATATTGAATAAATTGTATTTTCCAGAATCAGGATGAACAGAAGGTGGTCACCTCATTCAAGTAGCTTGTGGTTTATTGAAAGAGAGTGTTAAGAAATGAGTACTGTGTTTCACATTCTACCATAGAGGTAAGGAGGTAGTGTCATCGTAGTCAATAAGCGGGGCACCTGTTTCTCAAAGCCAAGTATACTTATATCTTAGCAGAGTCCTGAAGAACATGTAGGATTTTACCAGCTGCAGAAGATGGAGGAGAATTCCATGCAGAGAAAGCAGGATGTGCAAATGCTCCAGTGTGAGAAACAGAATGACAAGTTTTAGAACTCAATCTTCCTGGGAAATAGTGATATACATGGTTAGGCAGAAGAAAGAAGAGAGATATTGGCAAGACATGAGAATGAAGAGATAACCTTGTCAGGAGGAGTCAAAATATTCAAATACCTATAGTGACCCAACCTTAAGAAACAATAAACTTTTCCTTATTTGGATGAAAATAAACTGTGGGAATATAATACAATAAGAACCTATATGAAATTATGGGTTATTAAAACTATTGCTTCTAAATCACAATTTCTGCTTTTCATGCTCTGTTCTGTGAATGCTGAGGCTGAGATTTTGCAAACTACACATCTCCGTTGACAGCTGACTTCTGGTTAGATTGTGCTAACACGGGATTTAGAGAATGACTGAAAAGTGGACAGAGAATAGAAGACACATTCTCTTTCTTATTTGCTTGCTGTTGGTCCTACAACAAATCTCCTCAGCAGTTTGGTGGCCCCAGCCTCTGGCTACTTTTGGCATTCCTAGAAGCAGCCTTATTGCACTTCCTGAAGGGCCAGCAGCAGTCTGAGCTCCAGTTCTGAAAGCTGCTGCTCCATCCCTCTAAATTCTGATGAACTCAATCTTTTTCCCTTATATCTCCCAGTCTTAGGGCTTGTAGCCACTCCCTGCAATTACCTGGTGTCACTCTGTGTTTTAGTTCTGGTCTCAGTACTATAACAGGTACATAACCTATTGTCAAATGAAATACCTTCTGTTTAAATATTTTCCATGTATTCTGTTTCCTGGCTGATACAGTAACTATAACTTAAATTCAATTTTAAAGCATACCCATTTAAACTATAGAAATAAATCATTGTCAAATGTTACTTTTATAGTCACTTAGAACAAGAAATCTGATTTTTTTTCTCCTGCACAATGATGTTAGTGTCAATTCTTATAATTAGTTTTTTGATTTGCAGGTCAGAATTTATCCTTGAATTCTTCAGTTGAAATTAGTGCTTTATGTACTGATTATTTTTGTTTGTTTTGTGTTCTTTATGGTTTGTTTAAGTTCCATAATAGAAAATGGCTCTTGGAAAATTATCCCCAAAATACAATTTGCCATATGCTTCATATCCAAAGTTTTTTTTGTAATATCAATGAAGAGGCTGTCGTAGCCAGAATTTGAGCAACTGAAATGATATAAGAATGATCAGTACATTTTATAATAATAAGTAATTGTAATGATTTATTAAAATTTTTTACTGTTATAACAGTGTTAATAAAATGTTATGAATTTACAAACTATTAATCATCTATTTAAGTAGCATACCACCAACTATACTCACATACGTAGCTTAGTTAAGCCTCCTAATAATGTACCAATTCCTCAAAATATATTAAAAAGTCCCATATTAAATTCAGAAAATGGTGCTTTCTCTAATTTCTGTTTGACAAATAATCTGATTCTATTTCAAATTAATGTTTTGCTAATTAATAGAAACCGTACTTAATAATAATTTTAAAATTTATATTTTAAATTATTTTATAATACTCAAACTTTTCTAACAAAATATATAATAGTTTTTCATTATCTTTAAACTGTTCTTTTGTTACTTTTACTTTTGAAAGAGTAAAAATGACAATATTTGGGGTATAAATTATTTTTAAACCACAATTTAGACTATTCATTTTACTTGGATGAAACTGCTGCTGTTCATCATAGATTAAATAATTTAATTATATATGTGTGTACTTACATATGTATGTATATATACACACATAAACATGTATACATATTTTAATATATAGTAAAACTAATGACACCTCTTCTAAATCTCTGACACTGGTGGGATGGTAGAGCAAGATCTAATTTTCAGCTTTGGGAAAGACAGAAAAAGATTTAAGGAGTAAACATTGTCTCTTGGACAGTTATGGAAGGTATTTGCCTGAAGCAGATTTATTATATGTTCACTTCACACCTGGGCACTCTTCCGAAACCATCTTCTTTTCCATTGCATTCTCTTCTATTAACAATCTGTTCATGCTTTACAACCTTTTGTAATTTACCAGTATAAAAATTTGAGTAAACATTTTGGCAGTACTGTATGCAGTTGATCACTCCTATTCCATATGTCTCATCATATTCATATATAAACCTAAAAGAAACTCTTGGACATATTCACCAGGAGGTATGTTTGAGAAAGTTCATAGCAGCACTATTCATAATACTAAAAACCTAATGCTTACTCAAATGCCATAGAAATGCCAGGTTTATTTCTACACAATGGAAAATGGAGATAAATTGTGGAAAAATCACATGACAAAATATTATTACAAGTGAACTACAACTAAATGCAAAATAAACAAATATTAGTGATATAATGCTGAGTGAACAAAATATAGGAAACACATATCCTTTCCATAAATTAAAAAAAAAAAACCCTTCTAGAAACACATGCATTTTAAGATACATAAACAGATGTATTTTTTAAAAAGCAAGATATGGTAAAGCTAAAGACTCAGAAAGGGTTTACTTGGTGGGGTGGGGAGGGGAAGTGAAAAGAATGGCAAAGTAGAAGGAAACTACGTTTACATTGTAGGTGACTAAGATGAAGCAACCTTGTTCACAAGGATGATCATTGAGGGCGTCTAGGAACATCCTGAGGGATTTGGGAATGATAATTTGAAGAAGCATATTAGTAAACAACAGCTACTGTATTGTTTTGACTTTGATGAAAAATAGACTGGATGGGATTTACAGATTAGATTCTCTGGAAAGAAGAGTAATATGATTCATTTTAAAGTCAATAAGATTAAAGCATGACTGAGATAATTATTGGATTGATTTATACCAAAGGCTGTATTCATGACTCATTTGAAATATGTGTAGTAAGGTCAAGGTAGATTAACATAAATTATACATCTTTTGCTGAGGCATATTCAGAAAAGCTACCAAAGATCAGAGGTATGATATTTCAATACACTTATTCTATATACATCTATGTATGTATCTATCATCTATCTACCTACCTATTATCTATTTATCTACCTATTTCTTTTTTTTATTGGAGTATAATTGCTTTACAATGTTGTATTAGTTTCTGCAGTATAACAAAGTGAATCAGCTATATGTATACATATATCCCCTCCCTCTTGAACTTCCCTCCCACCACTCCCATTCCACAGACCACAGAGCTGAATCTACCTATTTCTATTTTGCCTTTTCATATGAAATTCTATTTTTTTCATACATTTGAGCTAGAGAGCATTTTGATCCAGCTAATGAACGTGCAAGCCTCCAAGATGTTCTTTGAAAACCATACTGTAAATATGAGTTGAATAATTTTTAAAGCGTATTTATTTAGTCTTCTTTAAAAGTGAGCCTAATTTTCTGCAATATATAATAATAAATAAGTTGTATCCAGCTTCTTCACAGTAAAATAAGTACACATTTTTAAAGCCTTACTGTGCTTTTCTAGGAATTACTTAAATATTGTGTATATTTTTGTAGTTTTACTTAATTACATTACAATAAAAAGAAAATTTAAATGGTAAATCATATCTTGTGACTTCTAAAGACTGCAAAGACAATGGACATATAGAAATAGATAGGAGGTCATATAACAAAACACTGTAATCAAATTCTGGATAGATTGACAGAGGGACTGAAAGTTGAAGAATAGGAATCTCAATAGGCTAATCAAATATATTTAAAAATGTGAAAAATTGACAAGTCTGAAAAACAATTTTCATTCAACAAATATTTCCTGGACACTTAATATGAACTGGACTCTCTCAGGCACTTGAATACATCAGTAAATAAAACAGACATCATAGAGCTTATATTCTTGTGGGCAGACAGTGGGTAAACAATAAACATAATATATAAGTGAATTACTTTCAAAAGTTCTTTGGAAAAGTAAAAATGTAGAAGAGGGTAAGGAGAATCTAGGCATTTGAGCTGGAAAGGGAGGTTGCAATACTCAATAAGATGGCCAGTGCAGACTTTATGAGAAGGTGGATGGCTTTAGCAAAGACTTGCAGGTAAACACTCAGCCAGTTGTATCTGGGAAAACATTCCCAGCAATGGGAACGGGTAGAATAAAAACATTGCCTGTAATTCAAGGAAAACAAGGAGGTCAGTGTGGCTGGAGTGTAGGGAGAGAGGGTGGATAGAAGAGGAGATCAGAGATAAAGTACAAGGGTGTAACAGGTTACCATGTAACCTGACACAGGTAGGTCATTGTAGGCTCTTCTAAGGATTTATTTAGACTTTAACTCTGAATAAAATGGGGCACCTGTGCAGAGGCTTGGGCATGAGAGTTGTATTTGTAAAGGATCCCTGGATTTTGTGTTGAGAATAAATTACTTAGGGTAGAGTCGTGGTTAGATCAATGAGATCCACTATGAGCTACAGCGAGAGTGAAAGAGGATGGTGGTGCTGGTCCTCAGGAATATGCATTATAGAGGTGAGTTCTGCAATTGTTAGACTAGTTCTCCAATTGTTAGAGGTGAGTTCTGCAATTGTTAGAACCTCAACACATAAGATAAATGGTCTAATATTGTCAGGATGAAAACTACACTCAACTCTGGGTCTGAGATGATGTCTCCAATATGAGAGCTGAATATATAGATATCTACAGAGCAAAATATTATAGAGAATATAAATTAGAAAACAAATCCATAATAACACCTGCTTCATTGATAATAACATCAAGGTTATATCACTATCTGAAAACTACCCATACTTGCTTTTGCATACATAGATAGATAAATAAATGTATTGAAGAGTCATGGATATATCTAAATCCACCAGAACAAAGGCTCCAGACCTTAAGGAGATTATTTTATCCCTACTGCTTTATCCCCAGACCCCAGAACACTATCTGAACATAAGAGGGACTCTATAATTAGTTACTGAAATAAGTATTGAATGAACAAAAGAATATTAACACCTGCCATCATGCCACGTAGAGATTTTAAAAGAAAATTATTGTTTAAGGTATGGAAATTTGTTATTTTAATTGCTTTAGCTCTTCAAAATTGTAATTTTAAATGTACCAAAATATTTTCTAATTGAGATTCGAAATTTACTTTCACTTATTAAAGTGCTGTCTATTTTCTTTTTTATTGCAAGAGACTGTGTGTTTTAGTCTCTTAATTATGTTATCTATCAAATATATTGTAAAAATATTTTAAAATTTACAAAATTTCACCCAAACTTATTCTGTTTTTTAATGTAACATAGTATAAATACATATGCCTGAGTTTTAAGACAGTTTGGATTAATTCATGCTCTCTATCTAGAATTTTCTTTATGAAATCTGAAGACACTGTTTTTAATTCAAAAATATTTATTCTGTACTGTATATCAGTCTAAAATGTAGGGTTAGTACTAAGATTTAAAACATGGGCAATAAATCAGAATACCAATTTATGTTAGAATTTTAGATATGGATGACCAAATAAAGTGGTTTCTTTAGATGGAATCTACTCCTGGTGAAGATGCTGTGAAGATTGTTGAAATGACAAAAAAAGGATTTAGAGTATCACATAAACTTAGTTAATAAAGCAGTGGCAGGGTTTGAGAGGATTGACTCCAATTTGGAAAGAAGTTCTACTGTGGGTAAAATGCTATCAAACAGCAGTGCATGCTACAGAAAAATTGTTTGTGAAAGGAAGAGTCAGTCAGTGTGGCAAACTTTATTATTATCTTATTTTAAAAAATTGCCATGGCCATCCCAACCTTCAGCAACCACTACCCCAGTTAGTAAGCAGCCATCAACATGAAAACAAGACCCTCTACCAGCAAAATGATTATGACTCGCTCAAGGTTCAGATGATGGTTACCATTATTTAGCAATAAAGTATTCTTTAATTAAGTGAGTTACATTCTCTTTTTAGAAATAATGTTATTGCACACTTAATAGACTATAGTAGAATGTAGACATAGCTTTTAAATGCATTGGGAAACAAAAAAATTCAGGTGACTCACTTTACTGCTACTTTGCCTTTATTGCAGTGGTACAGAACTGAACCCTCAGTACCTCTAAGATATGCCACTCCATGAGAGTATGTCAAGTTTTCATGGTATATCTTACTTCCTAGATTGTGTTGAAAAGAGATTATTGGGTAAAATGATCATTTCTAAAATTTGTCATATCCTACGAAGCAGAAAATAAGGCATAGGTGGTTTCTACTAATTTAACAAACAGTTCTAAAGCTTACTTGCTGTGAGAGTTTTTGAAGCCAATACAAGTGATCAGATTATTTGGGGAATTTTATTTTTTCTTTCTCTTTGTATCGTGTATGCTACCTTTTCCTCCAAGGAAATCAGAAGCCTAGAGGATGCCATGGCCAAACATAGTGAAACCTTGAGGTTTATAATCTAAGGTTTAATGGGACCATGAAGTCTCTGGTTTTGCCAAGAAATTGGGAGGATCAGCCTGTTGAGAAAGGTGAACTTGAGAGATGCTGAAATAACGTTTTATTTGCTCAAGATATGTATGTCTGTGCATGAGTTTTCCCCTTAGTGCCACCTTCTGATACAGTTTAAAAACCCTCAGTACTAATAGCCACATCTAAATACATTTTTGAGCTCCTCCTGTGATTTCATTTTAGTTACTCATATGAATAATAATCATCCTAATAATTACAAATGAATATATAGTACTGTATCAGCAGACTGTAGGATATATTAGCACTATTATAATTATCATTTAGAAATGGATATATTTGTATGACTTTTCATTGCCCAAATTTATTTCATTTTGCTTTCACAGGTTTACAGAGTCTTAAATGGTATTTTTAATATGTGCTTGAAATGCTCAGAAGTCTTTTTGATACAATTTTAATAAAAGAAATTACATGAAGAATGTACTTTCCTAAAATACTTTCTAAACTCTACACTTCTAAATTTTTAACTAATCTTAGGATGCTTAAATGATTAAAAAATACATTGTGCTGACACATGAAAGTAAATATGGTGAACTTTATAAAAGTGTAAAATTATTTAGACAAACATTTGCAAAGTATTAAACTACTTATTTAAACAAGAAAGAAAAAAAAGTTTCACCTATATCAATTATATTTTTGTGTAAGTAACTGCATTAGGTTCTCCTTAACTTTCTCATAAAATGTTCATATAAATTTAGCTCAAAATTCCGGAACACAAATCATTTCTACCTGGGATACTTGTATTCTCTGGTTTTCACAATGAGCAGTGGCCCAAAATGAGTTTACCCCCCTGCTAGTGCCTAGGCACCAAGAAAGGAACAATTTATTCCTTGAAGTCATTTAAGTAAATAGAATGCAAATAATGAAAGATTTTAGTCTTTTGATGTCATATTTGAGACTATAATCCCAACCATTCTCTCAGTTGTCACTGTTCAGTAAAGTATGCTTGTTTTTGAAATCATAGAGCTTGCACCAATACAATTCTTCTCCATCTTACTATGCTCATTGTCTGTCACTCTAAAATGTATGTCATATCAAAGTTATTTTATGTTTTCAAATGATCTTTTTTTTTCAAGTGTGTGTATGTGTCTCTGTGTGTATTTGCCATTCCATTATTCCTTGGCTAAGATGCAGAGTTACTATTGCTATTTTGGCTTGTTTTTTATTTTCATTGTGATGAGTAAGCATTTGCTTTATACTATTAACATATTTCTTGAAAATGTTGGAGTAAATATATTACTGCAAAGAAATCAAAACATTTTCCCTTTTCTTATATTGGAAATTTCTAGTTTTACTTTTACAAAATCGTACCCCAAATTAACAAATCATCACAGTTAAAAATCAAAATAGTTTATAAACATGATAAAACATATTTCCAGTAATATCAAAATGATATAGACATAGGCATATCCAACATAATATAACCTAAAATTTGGTGACTGCTAATGAGAAATAGAATAAAGAAAGCTTATTTTACTTAAGAAATTCTCATGCTGTTCTTGAGAAAATTCATTTAAATGTAACTGCTTTGAGCATTTTTTTCCTCCTAGTTGTTTCCTGTAGCTAAACTTTTACCCACTGACACATTCCAAATCTTTTTATTATAAGTAATAAAATCATAGAAATACTGTACACTCATACTTTAGAATTAGACTTGATTTCTTTCACTTGAGTTTTACAATTGTTTCCCTCAAGTTTTTGGTTGTTGAAAGAGAATAAAATCAATGACAAAAATACTAGTGACTAGCACTTGACCTCTCCTGCCCAAAACACCCCCCCACAAAATCCAAAAAATACTAATACTGTCAAATAAGGATCCAATTCAAGCTTATCTCCAAAGAATGACAATGGCTAAGTATTAATATTTCTTTATGTGAGCATATTGAAACAACCAATTTGTAAATATAGTAAAAGTTACAATGAATAGCTGAAATCAGTTTGTTAAACAATTATAGTGAAGGCTGATCTTTCAAAGGATTAACTTGCTCATAAAATAGGCTATTTTTAGTTTCCCAGCTCATACTGAAATATTTGATCATGAATCTCTAAGAATCATTTCTTCAACATATACTTGATAGTAAAAATGTATAAGTCCAAATCCAGTTAAGAATGTTTTTATTCAAAAAAAAGTGTCATGGAGCTGAAACCTGGGATTTCAGCAGAGAGCTATACGAAGTTCACTCCTTTCTTCACGGAACTTTATGATCTTGTAGGTCAGGCAAACATTAAACGAATAAGTACAAATTGATTATTTACAATGATTGTAAAACAAGCCAAAATCACAAGATGCAATCAATGTGTATTATGGGATGAAAGGAATGGCTAACTAAATCGAGTGTAACAAGGAAGATTACATGACATTTAGAGGAATAAAAATGAAAGCAGAAGTTTACCAGGCAAAAAAATTTTTCAATAAATAATTCAGACAGAAGAAACAGAGGCTGTAAAATCACTGAGCAGGAAGGAACTTGTCACATCCCAGGAAACAAGAGAAAGCCAGAGTCTCAGAAAAGACCCAAGAGGTAGGTAGGTGAAGGTATTATCATTTGAGGTCTCATATTACATAGAGTTTGTTCAACTGTGTTCTGGGAACCAGTGAATGGTATTGCGGGATTTTTAAGAAGGAGAGTAGCATGATCTTACTTGTTATGATGAAAACAGATTGGGGGATAAAGAATGTTAATAGAGATCCCAACCAGGAAACTACTGTAATATTCAGGTGAGAGATGTTGGTGATTAGTGGGTGGTAAGAAGAGACAAAATAGAAAAGAGTTAATTGTTGATTTTATGTTGTGTGGGAGAAAAAGGGAGGAATCAGGATGGCAATTAAGATTCCAGCAGAAATGCAGCGTAAGTCTCATACTGTGTTCTTACGAAAATAAAACACAATTTTAAAAAATGAAATGTGTGAAGAACCTAGGGGCAGGACAGGAATAAAGACGCAGACGTAGAGAATGGACTTGAGGACATGGGGAGGGGGAAGGGTAAGCTGGGACGAAGTGAGAGAGTAGCATTGACATATACACACTACCAAATGTAAAATAGCTAGCTAGTGGGAAGCAGCCGCATAGCACAGGGAGACCAGCTCAGTGCTTTGTGACCACTTAGAGGGGTGGGATAGGGAGGGTAGGAGGGAGATGAAAAAGGGAGGGGATATGGGTATATAGGTATATGTATAGCTGATTTACTTTGTTATACAGCAGAAACTAACACAATATTGTAAAGCAATTATACTTCAATAAAGATGTTTAAAAAATGAAATGTGTACTATAATTTAAGTAAATGAAAACAATGTCGAGATACAAGGCAATTGGAATAAGACATTGTATGTGTATCTAATAAAGTTTTCCAAATGAAGGAATAGAGAGAATGGGAGAAGAAATATTTCAAAGATACTTGCTGAGAACATTGGAGAACTTAAAGACAACATGAAAAGCATACAATTTCAGGTTCAGGAATTACAACTAATCCCACAGGGGCTACAGAAAACTAAATCAACATCAAGTAATACCATAGTGAATCTTTCAATCACCAAACACATTGAGAATAGACAGTTTATCTTCAAAGAAATGAATTACTTTGATTTCAACAGCAACAATCTAAGCCAAAGACAATGGAATCATGGCTTCTAAGTGATAGAGTTTATAATTTTAAGTCCAATAAACTAGATTTAAGGATGAGGGAGAAATGAAAACATACTTCATATGTAAAAATGGAGAGATTTTGCTACTGACAGACACATCAAAGGGCCTTTTGAGGAATGTGTTTTAGGAAGATGAGAAAGAAGCAGTAAGAAGAATGGATAATCAAAGAAAATGTAAATATGTTTGCCTAAACAACCACATAAAATAATAACAATAATATATTATGGGGCTTAAAATAACAAGAAAGTAAAATAGTGGATAGCAAAGATGTAAGATGGGAGAGTGTGATAAGTTAAAACTTTAGGAGAGCTATTTCTGGGGGAAGAGAATAGATATATTGATTTATATTATATTTTTGTTAAGGGGAATAGACCGTCCTGGAAAAGGGAAACTAAAACTTCAACAGATTTCAAAGAAGGAATGAAGCCAAAAAAGAAGCACAATATGAGCAGAGTAAATAGCACTTCAGTAAGATGGTAAAAGTAATGCAAATATATTTGCACTGAAACAAGCATAAATATTCTCTATTTTATACTTAAAAATAGATTGTCAAAAATTGGAGGAAAATTAAATCAAAGGAAATTCTGCATAAGTTTGATGCTGCTAAATATATGAACACACTATTTTCAAAGGAAGAAGATTGCAACAGCATTGGATGGTTGAAAATAGAACATATTAAACATTTGACATGTACCTAAAATGTGCTTAGAGAGAAATCTATAGGGTTAGTGAACACATTTTTTTTTTTAAGTTGAAAATTGATGCTTGTAAAAGAACAGCACTAAAACGTGATGAAAATAGCAAGGGCAATTTTAAAAAGTGATAAAACTTAAAAGGATTAAAAGAGAAGATAAAAATGTTATTACCTGAAAACAACATGACTGTATACATATAAGGTATAAAAGAATTATACAAACTATTAGAATTAATGAGTGAATTTAGCAAAGTTCCTAGATATGAGATCAATTTATACAAATCAGTTATTTTTAAACAATTATCAATAACAAAATAGAAATTATACTAAAAACTTGCCACTTACTATAGCAGTAAAAAACTAGAGGTAAATCTAATGGAATATGTACAAGGGTTCTACATTGAAAATGCATCAGTAGGAAAAATGAAAGAAAACCTAAATAAATAGATAAAGCATTTTCAGGGCTTTGAAGTCAGTATTGTTAAGGATCAATTTATTTATAGATTGAACATACCAAATTTTAAACCAGTAGGATTTTTTTTTCTGTGGAAATTAATAAGGTGCTTCAATAATGTGTATGGAATTAAAATAGGCCAATAATAGCCATGGAAATCTGGAAGGAGTACAAAGCAGGATGACTTTTTATTTAATTTTGGAAGAAATATCAAATTTCTAGATTAATTTTAGTAATTAAACCTTTTATCTTACAAATATACAGTAGTGAGTTTAGATTCTGCATGACATGAAATAATGTCATTGCTCAGAAGGCTATTAAATATGTCTGCATATTCCTGTGTATTAAAAGTCTCTTAATTTTAATTTCTAATTTGATAAATGTCAATAGGTATAACCAAATAAACAAAACCTTTGGGGTTAACAATTTTTTAAGACTGTAAAGTGGTCCTGATGTCAAAAATTTTGAGAACACTGATGTGAGATTGCAGTAGATTGGGTTTTGAATCAAGAGATTTAGGTGCCAGATATAAGTATGCCATTTTTTTTTTCTTTTCCTTTCGAAGTAATAAGCAAAATATTTCTCAGCCACAACAATACCTCTTCCTAACCAACACTCATCCCCAAAAAGAGTTTCATTGTGAATACAATTATTAGGCATTTGTCTTGGAAGCTGAAATCACCATGTGGCCTCTCCTCTTACCTGGGTCATACTTGGGAAATGATAAGTAATATCTAACAATTTACTTTTTAAGACATGATTATGCCAGCTTAGTGATATGAAATAAAAATTATTAGAGGGCTTCCCTGGTGGCGCAGTGCTTGAGAGTCCGCCTGCCGATGCAGGAGACGCGGGTTCGTGCCCCGTTTCGGGAAGATCCCACATGCCGCGGAGCGGCTGGGCCCGTGAGCCATGGCCACTGAGCCTGCGCGTCCGGAGCCTGTGCTCCGCAAATGGGAGAGGCCACAACAGTGAGAGGCCCGCATAACGCAAGAAAAAAAAAAAAAAAAAATCTAAAAATTATTAGAGAGTAAGAGTGAGGGATCTATTTTGTGAAAGACTTGACATATGACAGTGGAAGAGAAACTTGTGAGAATAAAAATATCTAATAAGAGTTTCTAAATTTCCTAATTTGTCCTTTGCCATAGTTACTTCTTTTGTTCTCTAATAACAATGGCAGTAGGCCCTGACCATACAATGATGAACAAGAATAGTTTCCTGCTCCCAGTTAATTTGATGATTTTTGTTTATGTTCTCTCATCTGACTAGATTATAATTTGAGAGAAGAAACTTTGTCTGTTCCGTTTCTCACTTGATCATTAGCACTCCCAGCAATGTCTGATATGTATACAACTGAATGTACAGGTGACGGATGGAGTAAAGACAGGGACGATGGCTCCTCCATTAAATTATAAGACCCATGGGGGCCAGGATTTTTGCTCTTTTAGTTACTAACTTTCCCAAAAGTCAGTCAACAACAGTGAGTAAAACATAGAAATTGAATAAATATTTGTTGAATTAATAAATCCTGAATTGCTTCTTTCTGATTCAGTCTTCTGTGCTCTTAGAAGGTAATATTGAACAAGGCAAAAGAACCCTGAAGGCCATGCCTTCACTTTCTTCAGTGGGACTTTGTGTAGCGTTCATTAAAAATCATCAGATAACATAAAGAAACATAATATATGATAGTCGCTAGATCACTGAATTATCAAACAGACAGTATCATCCAAAATCATAAATGCTTCACTTACTAAAAGAGACACAGTGCACACATAGTTTGAAATTTGTAATAAGAAGATAAACAGTATCTACCTCTTGGATTTGTTGTCACGGTTAAAGGAGACCATGTGTGAAGGTACAAAGCAGCAGCATCTCATCCGTAATTGGCATCCAACAATCTTCTCTTTCCTGAGTAGAGGAAATGAGAATAATTGTCCTTTAAATATAATTACAGGGAAATTTCCTTTAAGGATTATGAAGTTTAAAAAAGAGAGATTCTTAACTGCACTTTTGAAAAAGTGTGGAGTGATCAAGACAAAAATATAGTCATTTATAGACAATGTAGAAATAATGTGCTTTCTGTGACTATATTTAACCTGAAATGTTTGAACTGCAAAATATATTGAACAGAGCACACTGGGTACACTGACTTTTAAGGAGTCCCAGTCATGCTGATGTGTCTCTAGTTATATCTCTGTTTTACACACTTTGTTCTCATACCAACAGAATACTAATTATTTTAAGTGGATTACTCAGCTGACAGAGACCTTTAGCAGAAAGACAGGCTTGACGTGGACAGCTGAAAGTTAGCTAATGAAGAACACTGAAACCAGCTTGGTAGAATGTTAATTAACTGCCCTCATTTACTGGGAAAAATTAAAACTTTCACATGTAAAATAATGCTGCCTGTGTCAATACTTTATAGTTGCTAGGGCTCAATATGATTTGAATGAATATACTCTTTTTAAATTTAAAATATATGCTAAGTTTTTGCCCCAGATATGGTTATTGTTCCAACAGTGATGTTCCCAAGATTTAGAAATTCTCTGCTTTTTCTCATAAAAGAAAACCAAAAGACTCAAAAACAGTCATGGAACTTTGCCACACTACATACGCGCAATTCTCCCTTTCAATTTTGCTTAATAATTAGAAGGCCTAATACTTTTTATATCAATAGATGAAGGATGGAGCCTTTACTGGTACCACAAATTTCTTTTGTTGTGTTTTAAAGGTAAAAGTTTAGATGCTCTTCTTGGGCAATGACAGTTTTCTTAGACCAGTGGAAAATGCACTGTGTTTTAATGAATTGGTATAACTCTTTAGTATATTTTAATTATCTGGGAACTCAGAAAAAAGTAATGTAGTTTACTCATTGTGAGTATTAGTTATGCCTAAACTCTATGCTAGTATGTGTAGAGTTATGATGTCAATATAAATTTTGAGCACTGAGTGAAAAGTTGGGCTTACTAGAATACTTCCAATCAAACATTTTTACCATGTGGAAATTTTTATGTAGCAACTTAGTGAAAATGTGTTTTCTTGTGACTCATTTCTGCTTATTTGTCCTTTCTACTTATTTGACTTGATTCTGATGTATGAAATACTTTTTCCCTTCAACTATAATGACTCTCTTCAGGAATTCTATCACTGTTTGCTTCTTTCACTTTTGATGTTTAAAACTTGCTATCACTCTAGCGATCTTTCCATTAGCACCTCTCCACTAATACAATCTTCCATGACCTTGATTGTTTGTCTGCCTTGTTTATTAAAAACAGGATTAACTAATGATCTCTGTGATATTTCTTGTGAATAATTCTCTTTTTATCTTAATTCAGATATGCCTGGCATGTAATGATGCTGATCAGTAAGGTTTATGTATTAGACTAAAAAAAACTACAAAAATTGACAAAATCAACAATGAGAGAGTAATGTTATGATGCACCTGTCAGAATCTTCATTAACAGCACCCTCCTATTCTGGCAAACTTTTTAATAGGTCAGCTGGAGAAAAAACAAGGAGAGTGTGCTTGTCATTTGTGACTAAATTAACAAATAAAAATCCCCATATGAACTTTATGATAAATATTAAAAGTCAGACATAGCACCTGTTTTTTGGTAAAAATAACTATATATATATATATATATATATATATATATATATATATATATGTCATTAAGGTGTTGTTAAATATGTTATTTCACATTCTCATTTCAATGTAAGTCCATATTATTAACCAAACACACACAGATAAAGTCAGTTATAGTTCACTGATAGATCTAATTATATTTCAAGTAAATTATGTCAATACAAATATAAATGGTGATATCACTGAATATATTAAAAGTTAAATGTTGAAAATACTTCATTTAGGTTTACTGTGTTCCTTTACCAAAATATTAAAAAAAAGCATTTAAATGTCTGTTTGAGAAAAACCTAATCATTTTAATATGAGATCACTCTTTTCACTGTACAAAAAGGATATACACTGCCATGAAAATGCAGTGCTAATGAATGAATATATCAGGTAATTTTTTTTAATTTATTTAATTTTGGCTGCATTGGGTCTTTGTTGCTGTGCATGGGTTTTCTCTAGTTGCAGCGAGTGGGAGCTACTCTTTTTTGCGGTGCGTGGGCTTCTCATTGCGGTGGCTTCTCTTGTTGCAGAGCACGGGCTCTAGGCATGCGGGCTTCAGCAGTTGTGGCTCATGGGCTCAGTGGTTGTGGCTCGCAGACTCTAGAGCGCAGGCTCAGTAGTTGTGGTGCATGGGCTTAGTTGCTCTGCGGCATGTGGGATCTTCCAGGACCAGGGCTCGAACCCGTGTCCACTGCTTTGGCAGGCAGATTCTTAACCACTGTGCCACCAGGGAAGCCCTATATCAGGTTTTGACTGAATGCTCCGTGCCAACCAGATTAGTGAAAAAGGGAAAAGAAAAATGTTATTTTACAAATTTGCTTGCAGTTGAAATGACTTGCACTGAGAGGGTGGCAACATCATTCATAGAAAGAAAAGTGATTTCGCTGGAGAAAAAAAAAATCTTGATTGGCCTCTTTGGTGATGAAAGACAAGGCACAAGTCACCTTTGCTATTATCTACATGGGAGATATTTAGATAAATAAGAATTAAATTTCTCTGTAAAATGATGTAAGGGGATTTTGTTCTTGGCAGGTGATGCTTTAAAAATAGAGTAGGTTTCCTTGGAGAAAGGACGGGAAGAAGGCCAAGATATGGTGGAGCAGGCAGGGGATGTGGTTGGGGCAGGGTGAAGGCAGCCACACTGGGGGACAGTTGAGCCTCCTTCCATTGTACATCATGGCTGACTACTGAGATTTTAGAAACAATGATACATAGCTTTCAGTGTGAAGTTTTCTTTTTTTTTCTGCTTGCATTGTAATTTTCCTTTAATAGTCAAAATTTGGTAATGGCTTATCACACAAAACAATACTTTTCAGTGATGCTTTGGGCAATGAAGGATGAGAGAACCTGGACCAATAGATTTTATTAATGTTCAGCAACTGTATGAGTAGAGGCCTAACATCAGTGCTCAGGATAGTGATTGAAAGTCTGTTAACTGTTGAGGAACAGGTAGAAGTACCCACCTTCCAGGCTCAACAGACCATTTCACCTAACTATAAAGCAAGAATAAAAAACCCAGACGCTATATTCTAACAATATCTCAAACAGTGTATAAAGATATCAGCAATGTTAAATAACTCATGATGATTTAATATTATACCATCGAAGAACTTTTTTTTTCTATTTTCTAATGAGGAAATACTTAGAAAGGTATGAGTAGCTCTGAGAGACAGAAAAGAACTTACCAAAATGTTTTTGTGCAAAAAGGTATGTTTCATGTGATGAGTTGGATATTCATAAGGATATATAGACATACCTATGGTTCTTAATAATTAAAAAGAATATGCACAAAAGTGCTAGATTTTAAGAGACGTATCAGAGAAGGACAGTAATGGATTTTCACAACCCAGGTCAGGCATAACCTTAATGATTGTCATGCACTTTCAATTTAAGCTTTCAGGAAATTAATCACTTTAAACCATTTTATGTGCTGAAATAACGTGGTTTTTTTATTACATAATTATCAGACATGGCAGGGTAAAGTTGTTTCAGCACTTTCATGGCTCTCAGGTGGATAATAGATTGTAGCTCTGTACAGCAGTTCTAACAAGAAAGCATAATGCGCTTCTTTATCTTGTCAGTATAGGTTTTCTTTATAAAAGTCTTAGATAATGTAAGAGAGCTTTGCTGACAGCAGGAAGAATTTCCAGTGATAAGGTTTCTTGACCTGTGCATATAACTATAATTTAAAATGTAAGAATTCAAGTCCCATGACTTTAAAGCATCCTCCTACAAGTAGGAGAGATATTTTGTAGAATATAAACAAGCTGATAGCATTAGTTAAGCTGATTGACATTATTTTAATAAAGATATAGAATATATATCTAAGAATTGTCAAAATTGGATGAATAAATGTTGGTTATAGAAAAAAACCCTTGATTTTTAGGTTTCTACCACCATTAATTTTAACAGCATAATAATTGAGATTGATTTTTTTACTGCAATATTTTCAAGGATACATAGGGTTCACAGTAAATACAAAATAACTGGCTGCAATCTTTAGAAGTTTGATTTTTTAAAATTATACTTTAAAAAAACTCCCTTTAATTTATGAGTAATTGTAGCTGACTGATATATAGTAGAGAAGAGATCTTGCAGAATGCATTCCTTAAGGATATATGTCGATGAAAATGGAAACTGAAATAGAAACCAATTTCTAGTACAAAGAATATTTAAGAAGGAAAGAAAGCCCTTCAAAACACCATGAGAGTTACTCTGTGTGTGTTCTAAGTATTGGGTTGGCCAAAGAGTTACTCTGTGTGTGTTCTAAGTATTGGGTTGGCCAAAAATTTTGTTTGGGTTTTTCCATAAGAGCTTACAGAAAAACCCAAACGAATTTTTTGGCCAACCCAATAGCATAGTGAGTTGTGTTTAACCTTAGAATAGTGGTTCCTTTATATCAATTAATCTGTCTTATTAGGAAGTAAAATATATAATTGTGAAAGTAAAGTATATAATTGTGAAAGAAAGATGACATAGTAAATAACTGTAATTCAAATTGGTTTTAAAAGGCATCTAAAATCTAAAGGTTTAGGGAAAATTATAAATACTTCTTCTAAAATAAACTTTGGGTTCATGCCAGTTAATTGAACCCAAACTGTTCATTTATAAATGTTTTGGATTCTGTACTCATTAATAAACTTTGTAATAAATTACTTAAAGATCAATTAATAACTCTAGTAATTGCCATGATGATAAAATTAGATGGTTTCACAAAGTCTTGGTGTATAGCTGTAAATATTAACTTTTGTGGTGAGATGACAAATATAACAATATTTACAAATTTTGATTTCAGGGCTTACGGTATAACATGTTTTCTCTGTATGTTAAAATATTGGGTTGGCCAAAAAGTTCATTTGGGTTTTTCCGTAACATCCCGAGTAAACATTTTGGCCAACTCAATAGTTGAGAGTCATCCATTCATATCTGTTTATCACTAACAGACCATATTAACCCAAAAGAATGTTATGGTGGTTGAATAAATGTTCTCAAGGGAGCAAAGTCACGGAGGACAATAATGCTGTGAGCAAAAGCAGGAAAAAGCCGTGAGGTCACAAGAGAGCAGGAAAAAGCCGTGAGGTCACAAGAGAGGTGGACTTATGTGCAGCAGAGTGTATAGGAAAGGAAATAGGTAGAAATGAAAGAGGAGACCAAGGGCAAGATGTTAAAATGTACTGACAAGCAAACATTAGTGGTTAATGGGCAATACAATTTTAAGATGGGGGTCTCCATCTTAAAATGGGGGCATTGATTTTTGTATTTTTATTACAGGACAAGACACCAAAATAATATCACAAGCACTTATGTCATTTAAATATCCATACTTTGCTTGAAGGAAATAAAAAGTTAATCATGGACATTATTCCACCTGGTGCTTAAGTCATTATTTACTCAAAAATTATGTGATTAGGGATGTGTTTAATTCTTTCAGTCTATATCCTAGTAGTGACCTTGATGAATTAACGCATTTTGCAGTATGCCAACTCCTTTATTTGCACAATGTTATTAAATTGTCCTCACATATTAAAAGGTTGTTTTTGCTAATATTTTATTGTAGGTTATTTGATTCAAATTTAAACATCTAAATACATTTAACTATTGATACTTAAATGTATCAATTGAGAAATGTACCATTGAGAATAATATACACACACTAACATAACCCATATTCCATTGGATATACATTGTACTGGGTACCATAAATATATTAATCTGTACTATTGGATTTATATTTTTTGCATTTCTTAGAATATGCCTTCCCCTTTCTCTATATCTATTTTAAATACTTATATAAATGTCATTGATCTAAAACTTAATGGTTGTGTTTTGTTTTAGACCCAAGCTTTGACAGGTGAATTAAATAGTACAGCATATATGTAACTTCAATCAAATAAATATAGTTTATATAACTCTTTTTCCATACTAACATCACAATAATTATCAATTGTCTAGTTAATAACATTTCCTATAATGGTGACATCACATTACATATAGCTATATAGTTGTTTATAATTTGGGTGATTTGTTTTCTTACTTCAATGTTTATGTAAGGAATGGAAGTAGTTATTAAATAAGATTAATAATTTATCTCAAATCAAACATGTTCTAGCATTCTTTCAGGTATTTTAATTAGTATTTAATTAACTTTTTACAGACAATTTGAGTTATTAAAAATAACTATTACTTTATATTATTATGTGCTTAAAACAGTGTTTTCTTTGTTCTAAACAACCAAAATAAAATGTAGAAATAAGCTAGATATTAATTCTAATACCCAGTTTCAAAATATTTTTACAATATTCTTTTTAAAATATTTTTTTATCAAAATAGCCTCATATCTCTTGCGAAAATATCAAATATTAAATATGTTTAATATTCTCCAAAACATACTTTTTATTTTGAGAAAATATTTTCTTTTTAATAAATAATAATGTTCCAGTAATAACAACTGTTGTGTTTAGAGTATATTTGGTCTAGATTGAAATGTTTTATTTATCATTGAAAAACCTCATCTCGATATATGTTAGTCAATCACAGAACGTTTTAATTTAATCTAATACAAGATAGAAACCCTTACTTTTCTTTAATGCACCTGTCAGACCACATTTAGAGTGTGTATTCATTTCGGCACAACATCTTATCGGCAGAAAAGTCTACTTTCAGAGGAAAACAAGAGTCCTGGGGAACAGTATTCCACTTCCCAGCCGTTTGACCTGGCAGTCTCCCCCATAAAGTTGTTTCAAAAATAACTCACAGGGTTTCTGTGAGAACCAAATGAGATAATAGATACAGCTGTGTACTTAAAAGACAATAAAATTCATAAAAGATAAGGATATCTTATATGGAAAGCTTATTTCTTGGAGATTCAATTTATAGGTAATAGGACAAAAGTATTCTTCCTTCTTGACTATTTCTCTGCAGCTAGCTATTGACCAAGTTACCATTTTCCTTAATATCTACTTGTGTGTAGGTAATCAGAATAAATTTTATCTGTATTATTTCTCATAAAAAGGTTACTAGATATTTTCTCATATATACATACATAAAATATGGATTACTTCCTAATTGAATTATTTCCATAAAAAAAAAAAACAAGGTTAATAGATATGTATCCTAACTTACTCATCCTACTAGAAAGGTTATATGGTTTGGACAATTCCACAGTCTGCAATCAGGGTTAAACAAGTGACTATTGAGTTTCTGTCATGAAAACTGCTTACATGGTAATACACTTATTGACTTAATCTGCAATTGCGAAATGACTGTCCTTTATAACACTTAGTGCATCACAAGACCCACTATCTCCTTTGGAGATGTTCACTGTGCTGCCACTATGGCAATATATAAATGTCAAGAGTTTTTGGAAAAGTGAAATTGAATAACTAAAACTGGTCTTTCAATGAACTATCTAAAAGCTTTTTTCTGCAATGTTCTGAGAAATTTTTCCTGCATGTCAATATGTTTGAAATGATTACACTCCTAAGAATTGAATGAATTTTCCTTTCCTGCTTCTTTGCCATTTTTATTCTATATCTGTGTATTCAGAAGTACCTCAGTTCATTAATAATTAGAAAATACCCTTTCTAATATGGAACTTCTAGACTTCAGGTATCACTTTGTACCTTTTAAAATCAATTTCTACAGACTGAAATTTAGGATGAAGATAAAAGTAAAATATAGAAATAAGGAAAAACTCTCTTTCAAAAACTTGCAGAATTTAGTGTTTCATGAGTGATTGTCAGCTAGTTAATGCATTAAAGGATTATCCCTCATGGGTAGTTACTTAAACATTTTTTTCTTTTAATTTGGTTTCACTCCTGAAAAAGATTATTTCCACATGAGATGTGCATATTTTATCCTCACCCTGCATGAAATTAGAGCTAACATTAGAGATGGGGGAGCTACTTTCAAGAAAAATAAGCTTTCTTCCAAAAAAGGCAATAAAATCTTAAAACATTTTCAGAAGAAACAGACAAATAAATGCAGAAATATTTTTGCAACATATCATACAGGTTGGGCCAGAGACGAAGATTGGATTCATCTGTCAAGTGAAGATAGGCAGCTTCCTTATGCTATCTGTGAAGGTAGTTTTCCATAAAGGCTCCTTGGTGGGTGGGAGAAGAAAAGACACGTTCATTCTATTTCACATAAAAGATTCAGACATATAAAGATCTAGTAGAAGGAACTGAAGGCTTTTCATTAACAGACAATGAGACCTCTTAAGTAAAAGAAATCTGGAATGAAAACCAGTATTAGCAACGCTGCTAGACGGTCTGAAGAGGGGCGCTCTGCATGTGGCTGTTCCTTGGATGTTTAGAGACCCAACCAGGCTGGAAATACATGTGGATCTTTTAAAAAAAAAAAGAGAAAGAAAGAAAGAAAAGAAAAGAAAAGAAAAAGTGTTGATATGCTTTATGCAGCAATTTTTTATTTCTGTATTATGGCAGGTTCTAAGCACAACTTCTATGGGCCCTTAGGTAGACATTCTTTTATCATTTTATTGAATATTACACAGAAGGAAAGGAACTTGTTCTCACTCTGTAAGAGTGTTTTTAAGCAAGGCATCAGGGTACTGAAGTTTAGCTTGTCTGTAGCCTGAAATGCAACTCAGTTTGCAGTTGCATATCTTGGTACTCTAAAGGCTGCCATTGGAGAGTCCAAGTTAAGCTACCAGGGATGTCTACAGATTCATGCCTGATGCATGGTAGTGGAAAATAAAAGGCAGCAGGAGTGGGAAATGGGAATCCACCAAAGTAGTGTGTACAAGAGTAAATTAATCCTTGGGTAGCCCCAGTGCTACATGGAAATGGAAGCTTGGTACATGCCTAATATCGAGTCAATAGGTAGGGGACAAGAGGTGAAATTAGGGAGTCCTATTAATGTGACCATATTTATACTCATGTTTGCCTAAAGCCTCCTTATTCATTTGAAATATGCTCCTTTAAACTTCCAAACTTCTTTATTTCACAGATTATGAAATTGAAATACGTAGGAAATCTTCCAAAAGGATACTCTGTGTGTTATACAGAAATTTTGGTATCTCTTTATAACAAAAGTATTTTGAAGACTCTACATGCCTAATACAGATAAATATATTTCTATGTTGCTACCTGAAGGCTAATTCAAAATGCTTCCATGAATGCATAATTCTGTAACAATTCTAGATTCTGGAACAAGCAAAGCCCCAAATGCAACTATTTTCACACAATTATTTCTTGCTCACATTACAGCCCAATGAACATATTCATGGCAAGAATATGCCTTCCATGTGATGACTCAGGGACCTAGCTGGGCTTCTTCTGATTTTCCAAGTCCTCTGTGTTCAGTTAAGCAGATGAACAGAAATCATAACGAAGACATTCTAGTTTTGTAAGTTCTAAGATGTAGAAATGTGACACACTTGACTAGCCAGTGCTGAGAATTAGACCCTCTAGATATACAAGAAACAAAGAGATGCAATGCCTGGCATTCTGTTCTATGAAAGAGAAATTATGAATTTTTGTGGATGGCTGGTCATCTCTGGGACAATGATAGAGTGTTTTATTGTGTATAAGATATTTTCACATATTTTATTTTATTTGATACTTAAAATAAGACTGAAGCTGATTTAGAGGGTTAGGAATTTAGTAAAGAGTAGGGTTAGGACTAAATTTTAGTCATTCTAACCTGCAATATATAGTGGTTCCTTTCTACAACAGATGTTTAACTTAATTTAATAAAATTCTTGCGAAATACCTTGACTATTTTTCTTCATGGCATGCCTATCCTTGACATAAGCTGTAATTTTTTATGGTCAAGTCCCAAATTCCAAGTACCTATTAATATGAATTTTTGCATTAATGCTTTTCATTTAAAAGCTAATAGAATTAAACTAATTAACACCTCCCTAAAATCATTATAAGAGGTGCTAATTAGAATAATGCCATTTGTAAAACTAAAATGTGTTTCATACTAATGACTAAAATAAGGCAGGTGACTTTAAAAGTATTTGACCCTAGCTCAGTTTATGCCTAATAATTGTATAACTTATAAACTAGTGATAACTATATAACATAGATTACTGATCTCTTTAATTCATATTCTATGTAGAAACTACCTGCTCTTCTGAATTTTATTAAAGCATATCATGTGGCTTGTGATGTGAGAAAATGGGAAGAGAAAAGTCTAGTACGAAAACCACAGACTATTTTCACTTACCATATGAATTGGAGGCTTATTAAGCTAGGTTTGAAGTCTAGTACCTGTGAAATCATTTATTTCCCTTTGATAGTCCCTTGCTTTCTCCCCCAGATATCAATCGAGGTCCCTTTTGCTGTTATTATAAACACTTCACAATGACACTGTCAATTATTCTTAATCTGTCATCTATTATTAGTCTCTGCAAGATTTAGAATCCTAGCAGATGTCACTCCTGTCATGTATACTGCAAGAAGTCTTTCGTTGTATGAAGAACAATTCTCATCCACAAATTCAGCATAAGGATGCAAAAAACCCTACAAGAAGCAACATTATGCCCTTGCATGTTACACATTTAAATAAACAGACTTCAGAACACATCCTTCAAGAAAGCCTCCGGGATGCTAAGCACTTAGCAAATTATGAAGACATTTTAACATTTTTAGTCTGGAGCAACTTAGGTATACACTCGTTCAAAGAAATAGGTGACACAGTCAGTAGCCTTGAAGAGGTTATAATTCTGGTAGGAGAGTGGAGGTAGTAGGCACTAAATGCACACCCATTCTTGTTTAGAATATATAGTTACTGGTGGATTTTAGTATGTGCTATATTTAGGGCTGTGGTGAGTGATATTCTGCCAGGATGCCTTTTATTCTATGAAGCATTCTGAATAAACCACAGAGTTTTCCCTTGATAAACTGTTGCCTAGAAACTCAAAGTTATCACCCTTTTCTTAGAAGAACCCTAAGAGGTCCTGCATGTCCTTGTCCCATATTCTGATTACATCATTTTCTTTATTGCCCCATTTCTCTCCTGGAAAGATTAAACAATGAGGATATTTATTTAAACCATTCAAAAAAGAATAAGGTGATTTGAATTTAAGGGGTGCTTGTCATATGTTCACAGTCATTCTTACAAACAGGACAGCAAAGACCAATAGTGGAGGTGTTTAGAATAAAAATAATAATAATAGATCTTTAGAGTTATGCATAGTTTGATGTGTAGCCTCATATCTTGTTGGAATTGGAGGTGCTGTTAATTACAAAAAACTCCCTTTATGTGTATAAGAAATGAATCATTTGCTTAGCATTGCCCAAGTCTGCTCTACAAGAACATACTAGTTTTCTATGGCTGTTGTAACAAATTACTACAAACCTAGAGGCTTAAAAAAACCCACAAAATTATTTGCTTGCAATTCTGTAGTTAAGAAATTCCAGTGAGTCTCACCAGGTAAAAATCAAGGTGTAGCAGGACTGTGTTTCATTCTTGTGCCTCTACAGGAAAATCCACTTTCTTCCTATTTCCATTTTCTAAAGGCTGGCCACATTCTCTGGTTCTTAGACCCTCCAGCATCTCTCTCACTCTCACTCTGCCCCTTCTGCCTCTTTCTTCCACATTTAAGGAAACTGTAGTTAAATTGGGCCCACCTGGATAACCAAGATGCTGCGGGCTCCCTTAAAGTCAACTGATTAGCAACCTAAATTCCATCTGAAAACTTAATTCCCTTTGCTACATAACCTAACATATTCAGAGGTTCCATGGATTAGGATGTGAACATCTTTGGGAGGCATTGTTCTGCCTACCACACTAGAGTGATCTAATACCACAGGTACTTTGTTCCGTTGTTATATTACATGTAGAAACCTCTTACCAGGCCTTGTAGCTAATGTCCTATCACTTTCACTGACTCTTTGAGGCCAGTGTGGCCACCTTAGTACCTCATTAAGTTTCAATCATTATCTGCTGGAAAACCTCCAACAGAGATGTAAAACTGGTACCGCTTCTCAAGACTTGGGCTTTTTTTGAGACTAGCAAGATGAGTTTAGCTGTTGTCAATACACATTCTCTTCAGACCTCATATACTGAACCCAAGTCTGGTTGCAGGGCTGCCTGCCTCCCTGCCACAGGTGACTATTCCCTCTCCCTTCCCTTGGGAAACAGAACCCAAATGCACAAAGGTTGCATCAGTCAACCCCAGAAAACAGGAAGTAAGACATTATACTTGACCTCTTTACCAAGAAACTTTATCAGTCCTGCTAACTCTACCACAGGAGCCAGGCCACATCCCACACAGCAGCCCCAAGTAAAAGATTGGTGAGAATGATGAGCAGGTTCAAGGTTGTTTGTATTTGATTTTCTATCCAGCCAGCATACAGACAATTCAAAGGATGAAGGATGGGGACGATATGACCTAATGCAGTTCCCAAGTGCCTCTTTGTTCCAAGAGAAGCCCATCTAAATGTTCACTGAGGAGCCATCATTAGGCTTGAGGAGAGGCGAGAGCTCCCAGGAGGCAACTGCCTACCATATATTTAGAAGCACTCACAAACTCGTCAAGTCCTGCCACATGTAACTATTCCATCTTCTGACTTAATTATTTACTTTTCTTCCACTTTTGTTTTTCATTACATGGTGAGGAAGTAATTTTATTCATATGTTTGCATCTAAAAAATATTATGCAGTCTAATAATCCCAGTTGACAGAATCATTAAAAACAAACAAACAAACATATATTAAGAAAGAATTTAAGAAAAGCAACAACCAAGCCCTGATCTGGCTCCTCTGTTTTGCCGGGTGGCACTGATTTATATCAGCAAGTACAGTCATTTGTGAGTTCATTTCATGATCGATGCCTGGCCAAGTTTTCCTTTATACGTTATGAAAAGTCATCTCAATATTTGCATCTGTGCAAGCAGGCCTGCTAAAGAACTCTGCCTATGCTTTGCAGGCAACTGGGAAAGCAGTTCATCTTTTTTTTTTTTTTCCCCTGTTTTATTTACATACTGAATACTTTTTTACCCTATGATGACAGCACAGGTATTGATCTCTGGAGAGACACCGAAGTTCTACTATACACCATTTCAAAAGCTTAAATGGGGTTGTTTTAGATGTTGGTACAAATCTTTTCCAAAAAATAAGAAAGGACATTTTTATTCTATTTGGATAACCTTGACATTTTTCTAAAGAGATTTAACCTAGAAGGCGTGAAAGTCAGCCAGGGAATGCTGGTCTTCACTATGTTCACCAAGAGCGGGGCCCCAAGCTCAGGCCAACTCCAGCCAGCCAGCCAGCTGTGGGTAAATCCTGCACTTCTCAGGCAGAGCTGAGCACCCACACTTCCCTCCACCCGTGCTGAACAGAGAGAGAAAATGCCTCCATTCTTTGGAACCACAGATCATGGAGAGAACTGCGTAAGGTGGCTTTTTTTCTTCCTTTTTTCGCGCTCGCTCCTCTGTACACCTGAAGTTTAGACAAGTGATACATCTCTGGCTTTCCATGCAGCCCCTCAGTGGCCCCTCCTTCTGGATAAGCCTCAGCCTCCTGGCTGGTCTTCCATGTTTTTAAATTCCTCCCTTTCTTTATACATATTTACAGGATGCTGTGAATTTTTCCCTGCCCTTTTTCCCCTTGTATATGTTTATCAGACATAGGGCATTTTGATCTGCATTATTCCTTACTGTAGGATTTTCAAGCTTATCAACCTAACACAAAATATTCTGAGATATGAATAAATAGTGGGTTTAAGTTTTACTAATCTTAAATATTTTGTTATTAAGTATTTGATAATTTATCATTATAATTGATAAAAGGATTACATAAGTGTAGAAAAGTGGGCCCTATTTAATAGTAATTATTATATTAAGTGCCATAATAGGAAAAAATGTTTTTGGGCAAATAAATTTAGGAGCAAGGAGTTAAAAAAACAAGTTTAACAAATGTGCCCATGTGCATGTTGCGCATGTGCCAGTGCAGAAGGCTTTTTCTATGTCAGTGTGTTACATACGTCTCCAATGGGGGACAAACAATTCAGAGTTAATGAAAGAAAGTAACTTGACTAAGGATAACACTTTTTGAAGAAAAATTCACAAGAATATATTCAGTGGAGGGCTTCCCTGGTGGCGCAGTGGTTGAGAATCCGCCTCCGATGCAGGGGACACGGGTTCGTGCCCCGCCGGGAAGATCCCACATGCCGCGGAGCGGCTGGGCCCGTGAGCCATGGCCGCTGAGCCTGCGCGTCCAGAGCCTGTGCTCCGCAACCGGAGAGGCCACAACAGTGACAGGCCCGCGTACCGCAAAAAAAAAAACAAAAAAACAAAAAACAAGAATATATTCAGTGGAACAAAACTGTGGATATCTGCTCTAAACCGTCTCAGTTTTCCTTCTCACATGATTTTTTTATGTCAACAATGTATTTATCCTTAGAAATAACAATATATAAAGTTACTGTATTATTTTAAATTTTTCCTGTTTCAGTATTTTTATTGTACATGATTAATTTTCTGCTTAATTCTTCATCCATTACATGTCAGTGAGTTAATTAATAAGTAGCTACATCTTTAGTTTATCTTCAATAATTAATTATTTTATATCAATTACTTAATTGTTAATACTTTGTTTATAGACAAATAAATAGAAATGATAATAATTATTATATTAAAAAAGCATCCCATAGGAACTGTGGAGATTATGTATAGCAACTATCATCTGTAACAACAAAGCTTAAAATTGTTTATGTTATTGTGTAATAATTTGAAAGAAGGACTTGTGAAAATGTTACTCTTCAAGTTTTCTAACTTTTAGGTGAAATTTTAATCTTACTGACTTTCACTGAAATTAATGTTTTAGTAAGAACATTTGGGTATACATGCATATAAATATGTATTTGATAATCAGTACGCAGTGTTTTGACAAAATGTGTGTATGCTATTCTGTTTTTCAGGTACTGCTGGCAAAATCTTTCTTGGAATTCTCAGCCTAGGGCTCCTTCTCAGGCGCTGTTGTACTCACTGTGCCCACCTTTCTTCCTTCTGCAGAGTTTATCCTTCTTTGCTCTCCAACTATTTATATATGACTCTATTTTCTTGTTCTGTTTTTTTTTCCCTCTCAACACCTACAGACTAAGTAATAACCTGTTTTCTTAGCTTTCATTTTCTGTAACTGCACCCAAATACAAAGACACAAAGAACCACAAAGAAGCACAAAAATAGCAGCAGTGACACAAAGCTAACAAATTTCTTTGTAACAGTCACAAAGCTGACACATTTCTTAAGTAGCAGCTCTTTTTCCATATGCTGTTATTCTGAAATGGTAATTCAAAACAGTAATTTTAAGGTTATAACTCTGAAAAAATAAACAGTATTTTGATAAGCTTTAGTCACATCAAGAGCTTGCCTGGGTTTTCTGAAAAGCAGAATCCAAAGTACAATTAACTGCAAGAGATTTACTAGGGACAAAGATTGTACAGGAAGATAAAGGAATCAGGGAAAGGCAAGAGAGCCATCAGACCCTGATGCAGCTTTGACTCAGGTTAAAGCAAAGAGGGAGAAGGGGAGAGAAGGAAGGTTGGGCAGAAGCATCTTAGACTGCAATCCCGTTCTTTTTTCCCCCAGTTTTACTGAGATATAATTGACATATAACATTGTGTAATTTTCAGGTATATAATGTGATGATTTGATATACATATACATTTTGAAGTGATTATTACAATAGGCTTAGTCAATACATTTATCACTTCACATACTAACTTTGTGTACGTGTGTATGTGGTGAGAACATTTAATATCTACACTCTCAGCAACTTTCAAGTACACTAATATACAGCATAGTGGCTACAGTTAACAGTACTGTATTGCAATGCAGTCCTAAGAGTTCAGCATGGTTTTTGAGGAGACTCTGAGTCAAAGTCACCCAAGTGTCAGAGGATTCCAGTGTCTTCTAGGAATGGATATGCCTTAGTGTCCCTGCCATGCTCAGTCTCTGTCTGGGAACAGCTAGTGACAAGGGTGGATCTCATAGGAAATCTGATAGATGTCATAGCTGTACAGCTGGAGCCTTTGCTCAATTATGTTCATTGCAGTCAGAGACTGGAGAGGCAGATTCTAATGGCTATCATGGATCATGTACCTCTCAACATTCATAAAAATATTTCTGTCACAGAGAATACTTGACCTTACACCATCTCCAGTCATTCTGCATAATTCCAATTCTTGGAATGTTGATTAATGGGAATATTTGGTGATATTAATAGAAAGTACTAAAAATAAGCGATGATAAGCATGACTTGGGAGTAATTTGCCAATTTTTATTGTTTTTATTTTCCTTCACTCTTTCATCTCATCAGCATGTTGTAACTGTGGTTTGCAGTGAGATCTATTATTCACCAGTCTGGAGCCCTTTTTATATAATACATACATATTAGTCTCAAATTCAAATTTTTTAGGCTGTTTTGATAAATCACCTTATGGATTTGTTTTAGTGTGTATTGTTTATACTTTTTCTTTATATCTCCCTGATGTTTTCACAGTTTCTTTCTATTTTATGTGTCTTCCTAGACATATTTAATAAAAATAAATTATTAATACCACTTAAAACTTATACAAATATTCTGCAAGGTTAATCACATTTGGTATCTGCTACTCAGGGGAGCCAAATTAACAAATGATGTGGCTAAAATTAATCAAACAAAATGCTGTTTTGGTTTCAGACTTTCATCCTTCTAATCATTGCTCCAAATTACAATTTCAGAATAAACCTTACAGTATCACAAGATGGCATCTATACACAAGATAACATATTGGCAAACAGTAATCCCAGTACTATTCATTTTAATAGTGCTAATATGTGGCTACCACTAGGGAAGGACTGGACTCTTTTTGATCTCTATCTCTAAGCCTTGGATACTTACAGAAGATTTAGAAACAAAAAAACAAAGCTTACTGAATTGGTGAACAAATGATAATTTAGAGAAATATCCATTAAGAAAATATAGTTGAGGTTGAGATGAATTCTGAAGTGAAAGGGAATCTTGAATCATTGCACATATTAACTGAATGCCTAAGAACAGTGAATCTACTTTTTCTCAAAAAAAAAAAATGCTGGATCCAGACTTAAGTGAATTTCAAAGGAATATTTGGAAATGGAGAAGAAAAGTCTATCTTACAGGTTTTGTCCTTTAACTGCAATGAAGGAATTTCCTTCACTTTTTTCCTTTAAGAATAACCCTGGGATCGACTACATTATGAGTCAGTGCATCAGAAGGTGGTGAATGCAGTCATGTGGTTGCTGACGTGGGAAGAGCCTAACCTTTCCAGACCTTGAAGATAAGAGCCAGAAATTTTAAACTGGATTCAAAACTGTATTGTATGGTTTGATACAGGGATGGAAACCATTAACTCAAAAAGTATTTTTTCCCTTTTTCTCCTTTTCTATCCTTCTCACTTTAGCACCCTCTGGGATTGGTCACTGAAATATCAAAATATCTAGAATCATTCATCTGGCTTCATGCATTCTGAGCTGCTGCATAAAGAAAAAAATCAGTAAAGGGGTTACCTGCGTCTTGTAACTGTGCTTTGCACTTTTTGTGCATTTTATTCTCTGTCAGTCACCAGGGATCTTCTAGCACTTGGAAATCTGATATACCAACCATTTGCCATTTGGTCCCAATCATTTCTAAGCTAACCCTTTTTATATTTAAAACCCCTCAGTTTTTGAATTTATAAATATATTTAGGTATGAAATGTTTTTCATAAGTTTGTATGTGGTCCTTATTTGAACAATCTATAAAAAGTGGAAGAGTTTTTAGAAATGGGGTTCTGGGATTACTATGCAACAAATATGAATGATACAAGAGAAATGCTGTATTTAACACATTTAATTTACACATTTGCAAATTTTGATGCTTAAAACAAGTTCAATATATCATCATTCCAAGGTATGCATTACTCTTTTCATTACCTCCATCATCTCTTGGGGAAAAATATTATTTAATTTGGGAATTTCTAAGGATTAGTTAAGATTAATCATTTCCTTCTTTTCAGCTGACGTTTAAACAAAACTAACACGATCTCTGGGAATTAGATATGTAACAATTTATCAGTTATGTTTAATTTGTGGTTCTTCACCACAACTATATTTTATGTAATAGTGTTCATAGGCAAACCAGTTTCAATTAATATTCAAGAGTTATTTTGTAAGACACTAATATAATACTCCGATGAAATTAAAATATATTAGAATTCCTTCAGCCCTCCATCATTTAATTTAGTCAAAGCAGAAATGAA
>NW_006786024.1:71941-77953 GCF_000442215.2 Lipotes vexillifer
AAGAGTGTTGGCATGATCTTTCTAGACCTGTGTTGTTGATGTCCTCTACTCATTTTCTGAAGTTGTGTACAGCTGTGATTTTTATCGTCAACCCAAATTGACTGGCCTCAGAACTAACTTTGTATAAAATGACTGAATTGTTCAGTATCCTCCTTGGCTTTGGTATCCCATCCAAAATTACCTTCATCATCTCCAAAGTTTAACCTTCTGGTCCTTACCGTATCTCCTTAGTTCACTTTTCCTCAATGCTTGCTTGGATTACTACGATAGCTTAGAGTCTCTCTTGCACAGCTTTTCAACCGTAATGCTACTATATCCATATATTCCTATAAATACACAATATTGGTCTTGTCATTTCTCTGTCTGAAAATCTGAACTGGCTTATTAAAGCCAATAGAGAAATCCCACACTTTTCATTGTGGAATACAAAGCACTTCAACATCTCAGGTCATTATACTTTTCTTGTCTGTTACCCACCCCCTTTCCCCCACACCCCACCCAGCTGGAAATACATTCTGTATTCCAACTGTGGTAAGAAGTTCGCTGTTCCTAACCTGCCTGCCATACTTTTCTTGTTCATTTGCATGTGCACATTATTTCCTCTGTTAAAAATTGATTTTTCTGTTTCATTGACTGATAGCATTTTATGCTGAATTCACAATATACAGTCTGCAACAAATGTTGTTTCTGAAGTCATCCATCAATCATCCTCAAAGCCTTGAGGTTCCCTCAATTACTCTCTCTAGTGTGGTGTAGGCCTTAATTATATTTTCATCACATTTGATTTTCATATTCTTTTGGCCGGTAGTGTCTACTATTAGATTGTGAACTATTAGAGTGAAGAAGAGTTTCATCCACATTTGTAATAATCTACACTTGCTTTAAAGAGTTACTTTATCACTTTAAACAAACACAATTCTAGGAAGCAGAACAGTTATTTCACAAATTTTATAGGTAAGTATCCTCAGTATGATTAAGAAACTGACTTAGTCTTATTACCCATAGCTAATAAGTGGTAGAAATATGATTTGTTTTTATTCTTTCTTCACTGCTCTTTCTACTATTCTATACCTACCCTCACAAATACTGGGGTTTTACTATTATAAATTTATTTATTATGTAATAAGTGTTATTTAAAATCCAACGAATGAAAAAATTGAAGTCCAAAAGTTTCATGCCCAATGATGACTAATACATTGGTTCATTGGTTTTAATAGCTAAAAATGTACTGTTGAACTATAAATACTCCAGTATTATTGAGTTTTAACACTAGTTACAATTTTTTCTTCTTTTTTTTTTTATGAAGTTCACAAAAATGAATTGCTGCAGGTCTTACATTTAAGTCTTTTTTTTTTAACATCTTTATTGGAGTATAATTGCTTTACAATGGTGTGTTAGTTTCTGCTTTATAACAAAGTGAATCAGTTATACATATACATATGTTCCCATCTCTCTTCCCTCTTGCATCTCCCTCCCTCCCACCCTCCCTATCCCACCCCTCTAGATGGTCACAAAGCACGTAGCTGATCTCCCTGTGCTATGTGGCTGCTTCCCACTAGCTATCTATTTTATGTTTCTACATTCAGTGGGCTAATCTCATGGAATTCTTCAGTCAAGGATCAAATCTGGTTTAGGTCAGTATTGTGCTATCTATGCATGTTGTGGTCATTTAAATTAAATACATGATAACATCTAAGTTTAGCCATTTGTAAATAAGTAAAAAAAGTGTATCACTTCATAATGTCTTATAAAATGTCCTAAAATATTTCCATGTATAGGTGTAGTTAAAGATTCCCTTTCCTGTCCCCTGACCAATCAGTAGTGTATATTCATATTCAGACTGATATAACAAACTTATATATAACAAACTTAATTTATGATAATCACATAAATTGAATAGCACTTACAAAATAACATCCTGTTTAGAGGATTTAATCAGCAGTAATTAACTCCACTGTACAATACAGGGTGCTGAAAATACTTTTAAAAATTAATATTTCAAAATGAACAATAAATTTAAAGTAATCAATACTCGAGCATTATTTTCCTTTTTATAAATAAATAGATGTCAATAAATAAATTCTTATAAGTAAAACTGCCCAATAAAAAAATATTTGAATTTCACCAAGGTACCCAAAATGGCATAAAATCCTCCTTCGCTTGGTTAGGCTACCAGTATTTAAGAAGCCTACCTACCCACTCATGTGCACACTTGTGCATGCACACACACGATGTAGGTGCACAAACACACACATACATACACGCAAACACGGTTTCAACAAATAACCTGTTACCAAAGATCACTTAATAGTTTTAAATTACAATGTTCATATCTTTTTTTTTTTTTCTTGCGGTACGCGGGCCTCTCACTGTTGTGGTCTCTTCCATTGCGGAGCACAGGTTCTGGACGCGCAGGCTCAGCGGCCATGGCTCACAGGTCCAGCCGCTCCACAGCATGTGGGATCTTCCCAGATCAAGGCACGAACCCGTAGTCCCCTGCATCGGCAGGAGGACTCTCAACCACTGCGCCACCAGGGAAGCCCTAAAGTTCACATGTTAATTGTTGTTTTCTATGTATTCTTTCCTTAGCATTTAGGAAAAGATTTTTTGAAGGGCTTTGCTTGACTATTCAAGTTGAATACAGTACAACTTCTACACATTAGTTAAATGTTGAAAGTAACAAATAGGATCTACTGAAAATTTTCAGATATCTTTGGCAAACATATGCATTCCTGATTTATTTTGTTCGTTATAAATGTATTCAGACTTTTTTTTTTTAGGTCAGTTTAGGTAAATTTATACTTCTCTACTTAGAGACCAACCCTAGGCTTTACTGATTATTTTTTGTTTTGTTTTTGCTCTTGATAAGTTTGCAGCCATTCTAATTGAGATTTGTCTATTGGCAACCTGTTTACTCTGGATGTTTATGAAATCCTCCCACTGTTACTGGTGATCAACAGTTTCACTATAATATTTCTACATGAGTTTTTTAAACTACATTTATTGGGTTTCCTTGTACTTTACCGAATCTGAGATAATTATCATTAATAAATTCTGAAAAAAATCTTCATCCATTATATAATCATCAATTCCCTTTCCCCTACTGAGGTTTCTTCTTTTAGAATTTTGATAATACTTAGGATAGATCTTGCCATCCTATTCTTCTCCATCAGTGATTCAAAAGCATATAAATATTTTCCATCTCTTTTGCCTTTTGAGTTTTATCTTTTCTAACCTCTTCATCTACCTTTTAGTTCACTCAAACTACATTTAGTCTATTGTTAACCAATCAATCTTGGTTTAATTTTAATCAAAGTATCTCATTTCTAGTTTTATACATTTATTTTCAAATCCACTGTGTCATTATTTATCATACCTTCTTCTTTGCTCGGGTATTAAATTCCCCTTTTTAATATTGTAAAAGTTTTAATTATACTTTTATATCCAGTATGACAATTGTAATATATAAGGTCCTTAGAAGTTTGAATTCTGCTGTGTATAATTTCCACTGACTCTTGCTCCTAGGGTCCCACGTGTGATGATGTTTTAGATTATACTCATATTCGTCTGAGTCTATGTGGTGCTCATTCTGGAAGGCCTGGTTTGAGAATATGTTCCTTTAAAGTGATCACATTTGCTTCTTTTGGATGTACTGATTCTCTATCAACCTGGGACCAATTAAACTTATTTCTCAACTTTGAGTTATCTGGATCAGTTAGTAGTATTCATTTGAAACTACAACCTAGCAGAGGACAGAACATAAATTTTGAATTATCAAAATTAAAATTAAAAGGGAGCTGTGGTTTTTCTTCCTAAAGTCCAAACAAAAAACATTTTTAACTTTCCCTTTGCTGATGGAAAGAGATCTTCTAGCCATCTCATTTTGTAGCCCTTTGATACCCTGGCTTTAAATGTGAATCTGAGTTCTAACTACCCAATTTAATCTGGCTAAAGGCTTTATCTTCTGTCCACAATTTGCTCATTAGAATCCAAACCTTCATATCATTTTAGGTTGAAAACACATTTTAAAAGTCAATTGGGGGGCTTCCCTGGTGGTGCAGTGGTTAAGAATCTGCCTGCCAATGCAGGGGACACAAATTTGAGCTCTGGTCTAGAAAGATCCCACGTGCCAAGGATCAACTAAGCCTGTGCGCTACAACTACTGAGCCTGTGTTCTAGAGCCCATGAGCCACAACTACTGAAGCCCGTGTGCCACAACTACTGAAGCCTGTGCACCTAGAGCCTGTGCTCCGCAACAAGAGAAGCCACCGCAATGAGGAGCCCTAGCACCACAACGAAGAGTAGCCCCTGCTCACCACAACTAGAGAAAGCCCGCGCACAGCAACAGATGACCCAACGCAGCCAACAAATAAATAAATAAATCTATATTAAAAAAAAGTCAATTGGAATGATAGCTTACTTATACAGCAGCCCCTACTTTGTTTAGTGCCCAAAGGATTTTCTTTACTTCCTTGAAAACATTTAAAAAGAGGTTTGTTGTTTCATGTACTACAGGATTTCTAAGTGATAGCCATGATTTTTGAATAGTCTACAGTATTGTTTTAAATGTATTGAAGAAGTTTTATTTCTAAAGATTTTGGAGTTTTTCCTTGGGGGTTAAGTACTAATTTTTATATGGTGAGTGGAGAGGGAATGGACTTGGAAGGTCTTTAGACCTGATGATATTTATATTCTCTAAGAATAGATTTTATTTAAAACCATCTACTGAGATTGAGAAGAAAGGATTCTGAAGTGGGCTTGAATATCTGGAAGCAAGTTTGATATGGCTGCTAAGATTACTGGGAGTTAGAAGCAGAAAAAGAAGTAAAAATATTGTGAACCATATTCATTGGCCTATTTGAGTTTGGAACTAATGATTTCTGGAAGAACCAGTTCAATTTTTTCTTCCACAACGTTCAGCCACAACTCTCAGTAAAGAAAGAATATACATTTTAAGACAATCAGTGGTTCAGATTGTACATGGTAGGTATGGCAGAAAGAAAGTGGTTGAGGAAGTGAAAATAATTCAATCGACTTACTTTAAACATTATTTTATAATTAAATTTCATATTAACCAATTGTGCTATCTTTAGCTTATTTACCTGCATTGATTGTTAGTTTGATCAGTTTCATTAATAACATTTAATATCATAAATTTCCTTTTTTTATGTAGAAAATTTTTATTTCAACTAAGTATCATTATTTGAAGAATGAATATGAATTTTAAAATTTGATATTTTAATTAATGATAATTAGAAATGTGCAGAAAGCAAAATATTGTTTTTAAACAGAAGAATAAGTCTTTGAAATCTAAATAATAGTGTAAAATAATATTGATGAATAACTATTGAAATACTAGTTACCATGCATTTCAATAATGATAGTAAGCATTGTTATCTAGTGAATATTGAAAGAATTATTTTCTAAATATGTTTTTTCACCTCAAAAAAGATAAACTTTAAAAAGAGAAATAATATGTAGCTATTCAAAGCCATAGAAGTAAGCTTTCATTAATATAAGCAAACACATCTGTCAACATTTATGCGTAGATGTCATTAAAACACCATTTGCCCCAATCTAAAACACCTATCATTTTTTCCTTATATAATAACAACATATAACACATTTACCTGGCTCTGTCTAAATTATTAAATGTACTCAATTTTAGCCATTAGTATTTAACTAGTATTTTATATAATAAAAGATGACATTTCCAAACTGTATTAATCAGATAATTACTTTAAAATACAGGTACTGGATAATATCTATTCGTCTCTTAACATCAGCTCAATACTTTCCTCCTCCTGTTGCTGGTTCCAGAAAACTGAAGGTTCCATAATATTTTGGGTAAAATTTGGATTCAATCACTAAGGAATACTAGCAGGAAATTAGAGGGAGGGATGTGAATGAGTCTGATTATTTATTCCCCATCTTCCTGTAGACTTCATGTACTATTTCATATAAGTAAAATTACAGTTCCTGTTGAACAGCCTCTCCACATAGCTCTCTCTT
>NW_006786024.1:77963-81013 GCF_000442215.2 Lipotes vexillifer
AGCTCCAGTAACTATTATTTCCTTTGACTCTTTAGGCCTACATGTAGAAACCTGTTACTAGGCGTTCTCTGCACATTGCCTGCTTCTGTGTCAACATTCTCTCCATTAACTCTTCTGAAATAACCCAGTCTAAGCATCCTATATTTCATGCAGAGATCCTAACAGACTTTTTGAAATTTTCTTACTTTTTTCATTATTTATTTGAATTTTGAATATTTTATGTGTGTGATTTAGGCATTTTTTAAACACAGATTCCAGTTTTACCATAATCCAGAAGCAAAGACTAAAATAATAATAATAAGTCACTAATAATAATAACATTGACTAAGATCCTAATATTTGTCAGATTCTCTTCTAAGAGCTTTGCAATCATTAACTCCTAATTTTATAGATGAGGAATACAAAGCTAAGTTTTGCAACTTGCCTATGGTCACACCGACAGAAAGTGAAATAAAAGTATGTGATGTATAGAAAAAAAATGAGAAGAAAGTAATCAGGACAAACGATATCTAATGTAGAATAAAACAACTTTACATTCTATATAGAGTTTCATTCTAATGATGTCAGCCGTATATGTAAAAATTGTGTAGCACTTTTCTAAAGCCAAAAACAAGATATTTTAAGTTCAAATTGTTCTCAATGCATCATTTTACATTATAAATAAATTCTCCTTCACTCAACTTACAATATACACATTTATTTCCAATTCAATAATATACAGCCTCTGAAAATTCTAGCTAACCCAAAATAAATGCCTGCTTGAGATTCACTGTAGCTGTGGAAATGCTACCCTCAAGAGAAAATGTAATGGACTTTATGGTAATTTTGCAAAATAAAGATTGCATCTATCCATATTTACCTTCTGATTACTTAGGCATTAATAAGAAAATTATTATTATTTTATTTGCATTATTCTAGATAATTTATTTTATTTTTAATTTTAATTTTTAGAGGAGTTTTAGATTCACAGCAAAATTGAGTGAATTATCCATATATTCCATGCCCTTATGCATGCTGGTTTCCCTCATTACCAACATTCCTCACCAGAGGATACATTTCTTACAACTGATGAACTTATACTAAGTCATAAACATCCAGAGTCCATAGTTTACTTTTGAATTCACTTTGGATGTAGTACATTCTCTGGGTTTGGATGCATATGCAATGACATATATCTATCATTACAGTATATACCAAGTATTTTCACTGCCCTAAATATCCTCTGTGGTCCACCTGTTCAGCCCTTGCCCCTAGAAACTCTTAACAACCATTGCTGTTTTTTACCATCTATAAAATCATACCTTTTTCAGAATGTCAAGTAGTTGGAAATATATAGTAGGAAGCCTATTCAGATGGGCTTCTTTCACTTAGTCATATGCATGTAAGTTTCTTCCATGTCTTTTTATGGCTTAATAGCTCATTTTTTTCAGTACTGAATAATATTCTATTTTCTGGATATGCTACAATGTATTTATCAATTCAACTACTGAAAAGTATCTTGGTTGCTTCCAAATTTAGGCAATTAGGAAGAAAGCTGTTATAAACAACCATGTGCGGGTTCCTGTGTAGAAATAAATTTTCAACTCCTTTGGGCAAATATCAAGGAATTTGATGTCTAGATCATATAGTAAGTGTATGATTAGTTTTGTAAAATACTGCCAACTGTCTTCCAAAGTGTACCATTTTACATTCCCACAGCAATGAATGTGAATTGCTGTTGTTTCTCACCTTCTCCAGCATTTGGTGTTGTCAGTACATAAAATGAGAAGCCATGAGTAAGTAAAAGTTCTGGATAGAAGAAATAAATTATAATTAATGATTAAGGGAGTAGGAGGAAAATAAGTATCAAGACAAATAGAGATCATGATTCATTAGGTTAGGGAGTTCTAGGCAAGTTGAATACCTGATGAGGGAAAGACTGACTATTCCATATGTTATACTAGAGCTACTATGGGTCTACTAGAGTTACCTTATGTCTAGATTTCCTAATTCTCCATGAAACCTGCTGAGAGAATAATATACTTTTTCTAGTTCCTTGAGTATCTGTAAAGTGGACATATTAGATATTAGATAACCTAAATATACTGCTATTGCATTCAAGCCAAAGGGCTTAAATGATAGAGAATTCTTTTTCCCCCTAAGTCACATTATTATTGTATATGCACCTAACAGAGAACTGAGGAAGCAGAAGAAATGATGAAATATTCAATTTTTATCTTATTCAAGCTCATCCTATTAATTTATATTATATTTAGACTTATAGCAAGTTAAACAATGTAACATCAGCGTTATTATTTTTCTCTGCTCCTACTCATTTACCTGACTTGCTTCATAAATGTCATTCCTCTGCTTTATTTAGGAGATTGGAAAGGAGAAGCAAAGTCTACTATCTGTAATCAAAACTTCTCTAGAGAGTAAACAGTTCCAGCTGTATTTTAAAACACAGAAATACACTGCTTTTATTTGATTTATGGGTGCAAAGTTCTCCATGGGAAAAAAACACCAAATTTACCCATCTATGTCTTGCCACTCACCTGAAATACAGAAGAACATTGAAAAGAAACACTTTGTGATACTTATTGAGATATGTTAGCCACCAAAATCGTTATAGATTTCACTTCTGATTTATTCTTATGTTTGAAAAGGAAAAGAAAAATGTACCATGTAGATATACAGTGTTAGTCACTGAAGGTAGAGAATGATATGATTTTAATCTTTAAGAGAAAGGCTCTGAAAATATTCATTACAGATATTTATCATTCTTTTGTTTATTAATTTATTCAATAACTTTTACACAGCAATGACTGATCTAGAACTGGAGAGATGGTACCACATAAACTACCTAACTTTGTGGAGTTTATATTCAAGTGGAAGAGATAGACAGTAAACATATATTTAAAAATCCAATGTAACATGTCAGTTATTATTTGGAAGAAGACGATAAAGGTGCTTGTAGAGCAGAATAAAGAAAAAAGAATGAAAAGAAGTGAGGACAGTCTCAGAGACCTATGGGACAACATTAAATGCACCAACATTCGAATTATAGGGGT
>NW_006786028.1:0-380 GCF_000442215.2 Lipotes vexillifer
TTAATTGATATTTATAGGACACTCCATCCAAAAAAAACAGAATACACATTTTTCTCAAGTGCTTATGGAACATTCTCCAGGGCAGATCATATCTTGGGTCACAAATCAAGCCTTGGTAAATTTAAGAAAATTGAAATTGTATCAAGTATCTTTTCTGACCACAACGCCATGAGACTAGATATCAATTATAGGAAAAGAGCTGTAAAAAATACAAACACATGGAGGCTAAACAATACACTACTTAATAATGAAGTGATCACTGAAGAAATCAAAGAGGAAATTAAAAAATATCTAGAAGCAAACGACAATGGAGACAAAACGACCTAAAACCTATGGGATGCAGCAAAAGCAGTTCTAAGAGGGAAGTTTATAGCAATACA
>NW_006786030.1:0-3070 GCF_000442215.2 Lipotes vexillifer
GTCCGGAGCCTGTGCTCCGCAACGGGAGAGGCCACAACAGTGAGAGGCCCGCGTAGCGCAAAATAAATAAATAAATAAATAAAGATTAAATGTGTCCCTTCCTGGGATGCCAATGCTGGTACCTCTTCAATGGTAAGACCTCCTTCCCAGGTGCCAAGACGGTACCGACTCACTGTGTACGTGCTGATCTGGGTTTTTCTGAAAGCTTGAAGGAATGTATCCTTGACTTGTTTGATGTTCTTTGTTCTGACACAAAACTGTGCTGAAAACCACGCTTCTCCAGAGCAGCTCCTCAGAGTTACCTGAGAGGCTGTCTCCCAGGCTATAGTCCTCAGTTTGGCTCAGATAAAACTCTTTTCTTATTTGTAAGTTGTTTATTGATTATTTTCGTCAACACCCCCAGACCAGCAACACCCCTGCAGCCAGAACTCTTGTCATCCGGGGAAACATCTCAATCCCTTGCCTTCAAAACCCTGAATGAGGGATTTCTTTCTGACCTATCCTCCTTGGTTAGAAAAATGACAAAACTGAATTGGATGGGATATAAGTGACGGGGCGGAGCTTCGGTGGCCCTGCTTATTGGGAGGAGTTAGAGCTGCAGCGGCTGCTGCGGCAGTGGCCGCGGGGGGGCCAGGGGGGTGGGAACTGCGCAGAGGAGAACGTGGCTTCCTCCTCTTCCACGTGACCGGCGCCACGTGGGGAGTGGTGACAGCATTCTCCTGGGAACGCTGAATCGCTGGGGGATGGCCTAGGCCAGGGGGCCAGCTCAGCAGTGGCAGTGATCTCCTGGTCATCAACCTGTCCTGTGTCCACGTGCGTGTGTGACTCCCTCCAGGAGAGGCAGGACCCACCACACCTTCTCCCGGAGGCCGGAGACTCCTGTGTGGTGTGTGTGGTGCCAGAAGCGGGCTCACACGGGCTCCTGGAGAACCAATCCTGTTGTTTGCACAACAGTAACCAACCCTTAGTCCCCGGAGCACTGGGCACACACACGCTCACGTGGTGAGAACCACGGCCACCGTGAGGGCGGCACCACGCTTCCATTTTACAGGTTAAAGAGGCTGCAGCAGGATTTCCCTGGTGGTCTAGTGGTTAAGACTCCGCGCTCGCAATGCAGGGGGTCTGGGTTCGATGCCTGGTCAGGGAACTAGATCCCACAGGCCGCAACTAAGACCCGGCACAGCCAAATAAATAAATAAATATTTTAAAACATAAAATAAAGAGCAGATTCTTTCTGCTCTCACTGGGAGAGGATGTGCTCTGCTGTCCTCGACAGCTCCTGGGAGAAAACTTAAAAAAAAAAAAAAAAAGAGGCTGCAGCACAGAGAGGGGACATGAGGTGTCACCCAGGAACAGGTGGCAGAGTGGGGGTCACTTCAAATCCCTCGTCCCTTCTCCTCCGGTCTGTCCCTGTGTATTAGAAACTGACCTTAAGGCAGCCACAGGTCAGGGATGAGATTATAGGACTGCCAAGGGTTTGCCTCTAATCCACAGGCCAACAAGTTGGGGAGCAGGCCCGGAGGACTTCTGCAAGCTGCATGGAGGCCCCCAGACGGGGTCAGGCTGGAAACCAGGCAGAGAAACAGGGGTCTCACCCAGGGTTGGCCAGACAGGCACAAGCCCAGGCTCAGGTAGCCCCAGGAATCAGCAGTGGGCCCCCACCTGCCCTCCTTCTCACCCCTCCTGCTGGGACACAGGCTCATCGTTGGGGAAGCCGAATGCCGGATAATGGGCTGGGAGGGCAGACCTCTCTCTGGTACGGGCATGGTGTGGGGTTGCCCGGCCCTGCCAGGCCCTCACCAGACAGCCAACCACAAAGCCTCTCTCAGGCAGGCAGACAATTCAGCCCTTTCAATCCAAGCACAGCCGGGCTGGCATTCCCTGCACCTCTGTTTCTCTCTGGCTCCTCTAAGTGAATCACTCGGAGTTATTGACTCTGGGAACAATGAACGAGGAGCAGGTTTCAGTCCTAGAACAGACAGACAGCTGGGTCCTAGGCCAGCACACCAAGGCCGTGGCTGCTGATGAAGGTCAATGCCGTGGACGCTCCAGGGCAGGCAGAGCTGCACAACAGAGTGTCATAGAATCGACACCACAGAAGGGTAGGGTCACAGCATCATGGATTGTTCGAGAGCTACAAATTGTTCTAATCACAGAGCCACAGAAAGCCAGTGTCCCAGAATCATCAATTATTAAAAGCCTAGAATCACCACCTCGGGGAACCAGAGACTTCTGGGATGATCAACCCATCAGCTGCCAGAACCCAGCTCTTTAGAGCAGGAAAAGTTCATCCTGTCTGAGGCTTCATTTTGCAGGTGGGGGAACTGAGTCAGCTGATCACGGTCACAGAACCAGGGCTGGGACACAGACATCTCCACTTCCCATCCTTGCTCCACTCCCAGGGAATGTGGGTAAGAACAGCAGCCCCCTGAGGTCCTGGACACTTGGCCCAGGGACCTGCCCCTTGGGGACTGGTCTAGCCTCACTCTGGGGAATCATCACTCTGTCAGAGCACCTGTGGTCAAGCCCCTTCGTTGTGTCAAAATCTGAGGCTTTGTGAGCTCTAAGGTCAGGATGATGTGTTTGGCAAGTCTGGGCAGGCTTGGATTCTTTTCACCGATCCCTCAGTCCACTGCCTAATAAGGGAGAATTGTGCACCCTAATGATACCTGGGAGTACACCTAGTGGTGATCACACAGGGGAGGGAGCTGGCCTTCCTGGGTTTCAGACTGGGATGCCCATTGCCTCATCGGGGTCACTTCAGTTCACTGTCAAGCTACACGAGGCAATCCTGCCTCGCTTCCCAAGGGCCCACAACATGCTAGGGTCAGAGAAGTTACTAAGACACAAAGACTCTGTGCCCACCTTTGAGGCCCTCATAATCCACTGAGACAGTCACATAGGTAGGTAATTATAAGTCAAGGCAGAGTGTGATGGCAATAAACACAGAAGAGACACAAATTAAGAAAGGCTTCATGAGAGAGGGGTAACATTTAAACTGAGCCATTAGAGGGCTTCCCTGGTGGCACAGTGGTTGAGAGTCCACCTGCCGATGCAGGGGACACGGGTT
>NW_006786031.1:0-404 GCF_000442215.2 Lipotes vexillifer
TTTTTCCTCTTCCCTTTTTACTATTTTAACATAGAAAATTAGATTATTGCTTTGAAATATTTTCTTTCCCAATTTAGTGCTATAAACTTCCCTTTCAGCATTGCTTTCACTTCATTCCACAAACTTTGATCTGTTATATCTCCATTTTCTTTATTCTATGCATTTAAAAATTTTTCCTTGATGCTGTCTCTTTTACCCATGAGTTATTTGGAATTGTGATGTTTAGTTGTCATGTGATTGAAGATTTTCCTGTTGTCTTTCTGTTATTGATTTCTAGTCTGATTCCATTATGGCTAGAGAACATGCTCTCTATGATTTTAATTCTTTTAAATCTGCTAATGTTTTTTTATCGCCCAGTATATGGTATATGAGTGAATGTTCCATGGACACTTGAATATGTATTC
>NW_006786033.1:0-4166 GCF_000442215.2 Lipotes vexillifer
TCAGTAGTTGTGGTGCACGGGCTTAGTTGCTCCGCGGCATGTGGGATCTTCCCAGACCAGGGAAGAACCTGTGTCCCCTGCATTGGCAGGCGGATTCTTAACCACTGCTCCACCAGGGAAATCCGATCTATAGCTTTAATGCAATTGCTCTCAAAATCCAAGCAAGGTTTTCCCAGCAAGGTAGATGAGATATCATTAATACAATCTTATTCTAAATTTCATATGGTACAGCACAGGTCCTAGAAGAGCTAAAATCATCCTGACAAAGAAGAATAAAGTGGGAGGAATCCTTTGACCCATGGTTAAGGCCTGTATATAAATACAGTAATCAAGATAGCATGGTAGTGACAGAGAGATAGACACATGGACCCATGGAACAACAGTGAACTCAGAAATAGACCCACACAAATATGCCATTAATTTTTGACAAGATGCAAAGGCAATTCAATAGAAGAAAGAGTTTTCAACAAATTATGCTATAGCAACTGGACATTTGTGGGTCAAAAATATGAACCATGACCTAAACCTCATACCTTATACAGAATTAACACAAGATGGATCATGGAATTTTAAAGTAACATGCAAAACTATAAACTTTTATAAAATAGGAGAAAATCTTCAGGAGCTAGAACTATGCAAAGAGGTCTTAGACTTGACACTAAAAGCATGATGCACAAGAGGGAAAACTGACAAACTGGACCTCATCAAAATTAAAAAACCTTTGCTCTGTGAGATCATGTGTAAAGGATGAAAAAACAAGCTACAGACTGGGAAAAATGATTCGCAACCCATTTTGGACAAAGGACTAGTATCTCGAATGTATAAAGAAAGCACAAAACTCAACAGCAAATACCAAAAAATCCAATTAGAAAATGGGCAAAAGACATGCAAAGGCATTTCACCCAAGAGGAGCTACAGATGGTAAATAAGCATATGAAAATATGTTCAACATCATTAGCCATCAGGAAAATGCAAATAAAAACCACAATGAGATGCTACTACACATGTATTATGATGACTAAAATAAAAAATAGTGACAATACCGAAAACCAGCAAGGATGAGTTAAAACTGGATTTCTCATACATTGCTGGTGGTAATGTCAAGCAGTGCAGCCACACAGTTTGGCAGTTTCTTATGAAACTAAACATGCAACTACTATTTGACTCAGCAATTGCCTTCTCATCTTTTATCCTAGAGAAATGAAAACTTATGTTTACACAAAACCTGTACATGAATGCTCATAGCAGCTTTATTTGCTATAGCTAAAAACTGAAATTCATACCTTTTCATAGATGACTAGTTAAACAAACTAAGGTACATCCATACTACAGAATACTACACAGCAGTATACGGGAACGAAATATTAGTACACTAAATAACCTAAATAAACTTCCAGTGATTTATGATGAGTGAAAAAGAGCCAATCTCAAAAGGTTACATACTGTATGAATTCACTTATGTAAAATTTTTGAGATGACACAGTGTTAGGAATGGAGGACAAATTAGTGGCTGCCAGGGGTTAAGGATGGGGGTTAGGGATAGGGGAGGTGGGTGTGATTGTAAAAGGGCAATGTGAAGGATACTTACGATGTTGCAACTGTTCAACATCTCCACTGTGGGGTGGATACATGAACCCACTCTGGTGATAAAATTGCATAGGTTCTAACACGCACACACACACACACACAAATACAAGGAAAACTTGGGAAATCTGATCAAGCCAGTAAATTGTATCAGTGTCAGTATGCTGGTTGTGATATTATAGTTTTGCAAAATGTTACCGTTGAGGAAATGGCAAAGTATAGAAGGGGATTCTAATAGGACTAAAATTTTCTCAAGTTCAAGGGCACCTGCTTTGGCTCTTTATTTCTCACACAATACTTAGCTCCAGAACCCTTCACACAGTAGTTTCTCAATGAAGCCTGAGAATTCCCTTATAATTGATGTTATCACCTGATGAAGTAGGCATGAAAGCTTATCAGCATCTTCATCAACAGAGACTAGGAAAAGTTTCAGTGATTTGGTATTTATGTACCTTTTCCAAGGACAATCTTCCATGTAACAGCCACTGGCATATGCTCTCAGTACACGCTCTGCATTTGTCACTCACATACATCACATGCACAAATGAGGTATGACATGCACAAGAGATGACGTTATTACTATGGTCCGACAGGAGTCCCGAGTAACGGTTCTCATAGCAACCATCAACGAGCCACCTCACATGTGTACCTGTCAAATCACTAGACATGACTCATGTTTGCTTCTGCCAGGAGTATGTTTCTTTCTTGTGTTCACCTTTCAGCTTATTATCAATTATATCATGGTTACCATGCAATAAACAATGTTATTTAGTCTCAAAGGACCCTATATTGGCCCCATCTATAACCCTCGATGAGAAATGATTACACTCAATTCAATTAAACAAGTGTTGGCATTTTCTATATACAAGGCACTAACCTGGGATTTCTAGGGCAACAAAGATGAATAAAGAGGAGCTCCTGCTCTTAGGCAGCTGACGACATCACACACGGAGGGTCTCTCTGCCAATGACGCAATAAAAGACTAGCTTTGGTATGAGCTGTGAGTGAGGACAGATTTGATGCTTTGGGGCCTTGGGACCTTGCGAGAGATGACTTCCTGTTCAGAGAGTGGGGTGGGGAGAGGCGCAGAAGCTTTACTGAGAGAGCTGTGGCCTATGATGTTAAAAGCCTGATCACCAGATCAGCCTATCTAATCCCAATCCTGGCTTCACCAATTACCAGCAGGTCGTCTTGGGCCAGTGCCCCATCTTTAGAATCAGGAAAATACTATCAGCCACTCAGGATCAGTGTGGAGAATTAAGAGGTATGTGACCTCCTTAGCACAAAGCCTGGCATACAGTACGTGCTTCATTAATGTTGGCTATTATTATTCAGCTGGTAGGAAAAAGATGAATAAGACACGTCCTCTTCTTGAGTTGCTCTCCATCCACTGGGGATGATAGACACACATGCACACAGACTACAGGGCAGCGGGACCCATGGTATTACAGACCGGACGAGACCCACGTGGATCTCACTCGGGATCCGCAGGGAGCCACCAGCAGACGCCTCGTGGTCATCGCGGTGCCCTTCACCGCTGCCTAGAGCGGGTTTTATTCACACGGCCGCCACGGGCTTCTGTACCAGCTGTTTACCAAGGACGAACGCAAGGTGGGCTGAGCCCGTCAATCGCCTCTGCCTCCTCACTGCGCTCCTCTCCTGTTGCCGTTTCTTCCTTGCCCCTGGCTGTTTGCAGAGCTGCAGAAGGTGGAGTGTTTCATGTGGGGTCTCCTGTGGGACACTTCTTCCCCTGGTTCCCTGTGACAAGTATGATCGCAGAGAGACACCAGCTGAGGACCCATCATCATCACAACCCCCTTCAGACACAGGTGCATCCAGCTCGCTCCCAGCTCACCACTTTCGTGTAAGAACAGTGTCAGTGCATTACCGCTTCTGATCTCGAGGAAGGGTCCCCATTTCCTGGGCTGTGGGGGTGGCAGGGAGGTGGCAGGGAGGCAGAGAGATTGCATCTTGCAGCTCAAAGCATCTTTTTCCTCCTTGCTTTGAGTCAGCTTTGTGGAGGCCTGTGACAGAAGAGCGTGCCTTCCGTGGATTCACTGTCCTGTGGCCCAGACGGCATCCAGGTACAAATCCTGTGTCTAGTAGCCCCACCTCGGACCCTGGAACTGGGCAGAGCCGGTGTGATCAGTTCTGGTGTCCACCAGATACTGAGTCAGTCATCTTCTGCACAATCAGTCATCGCTTAAAATCTGAGGTAAAAACTTTTAGCATCGTCACTTTGAAGTCCCAGTAAATTCTGTCCATAGTAATAAAGAGATATTTTTTTCAGAAGGAATATTAACAGTGGAAAAGCACGCCGTGTACTTGCTTTCCTGACTGATATCAGTGTCAGGAAACCTGGTGAGGGCTCCGAGGCCCCCATGAAGCCAACCTCTCCCTGCGGACTGGGAGCAGTAACTGTAGGTAAAATATTTGTGAGGAAATTGCAGCTTTTTAAAAAAATAAATTTACTTATTTATTTTTGCCGTGTTTCTGTGTGAGGGCTTTTTCTAGGTGCGGCGAGCGGGGGCCACTCTTCATCGCAGTGCGCTGGCCTCTCACTGTTGCGGCCTCTCCCGTTG
>NW_006786035.1:0-257 GCF_000442215.2 Lipotes vexillifer
GCTCCTATATTGGGTGCATAAATATTTACAATTGTTATGTCTTCTTCTTGGATTGATCCCTTGCTCATTATGTGGTGTCCCTCTTTGTCTCTTGTAATAGTCTTTATTTTAAAGTCTATTTTGTCTGATAAGAAAATTGCTACTCGAGCTTTCTTTTGATTTCCATTTGCATGGAATATCTTTTTCCATCCCCACTCTTTCAGTCTGTATGTGTCCCTAGGTCTGAAGTGGGTCTCTTGTAGACAGCATATGTATGG
>NW_006786037.1:0-309 GCF_000442215.2 Lipotes vexillifer
CGTGGATGGCGGCCAAGCCTGCTTCAATCGTGTCAAGCTTTTCAAAAGCCTCCCCCGCGAAATGCAAGACGAACAACGGAAGACCCACAAAAACGATGTATTTGGCCAATAATTTTTTCATAGACACCCCGCAATTGATTGAGATACACTCACTCAATCACGGATCGCAACATTGTCAATAGGTTTAATTGATATTATTTAAAATACAAGACGTTTTGAATTGGGGATAAAATCCCAATAAAAAAATCCCGCTTAAGCGGGCGCGCTTAAAAGAAAAGCCCCCTTGCGGGGGCGTTTCCTGCCGTGTCT
>NW_006786038.1:0-1717 GCF_000442215.2 Lipotes vexillifer
ATGAGAAGCCTGCACACCACAACAAAGAGTAGCCCCCGCTCGCCACAACTAGAGAAAGCCCACACACCGCAATGAAGACCCAATGCAGCCAAAAGTAAAAAATAAAAAACGGGTAAAAGATGTTAATAGACATTTCACCAAAGAAGATGTATGGGTTGTCGATAAGTACATAAAAAGATGTTCATCATCATTAATCATGAGGGAAATGCAAATTAAAACCACATCGTTTATCACATACCTATTAGAATGACTAAAATGTAATAGACTGACCTTGCCACGTGTTAGTGTGAAAGAACCAGAAGTTCCAAATGTCACAGGGAATGTAGTGGTATAACCAACTTTGGAAAGCAGTTTGGCAGTTTCTTAAAAGTTAATCACATGCCTACCATATGACCCAATCATTCCACACCTAGACATTTACCCGAGAGAAATGAAAGCATATGTCCATACAAGGTCTTGCATGAATGTTCATGCAGCTTTATTTGTAAGAGGCATTACCTGGTAACAACCCAAAAGTTCATCAACAGGTGAATGGATAAACCAATTGTGATTTATCTATACAATGAAATACTACTCACAATAAAAAATTGACACACAACAACAACATGGGTGAATCTCGAAATAATTATTTAGCTGTCAAAAAATAATACATATTATATGGTTCCATTTATATAAAACTCTAGAAGAAGCAAACTTACAGTGACAGAGAGAAGGTCAGTGGTTGCTGGGGGGCAGGTGGGGAGAGGTGGGAGGAGGGACTATAAAGGGGCACATGGAAACTTCCGGGGGTGACGAATGGTGGTGATTTCACCGGTGTATAAATATGTCAAAAGTTATCAAATTGTACAGTTTAAATATGTGCAGTTTGTTGTCTGTTAATTATACCTTAATAAAACCGTCTACAACATTTACTGACACACTTCTTTGTGCCATTTATACTATGCCAGACATTGGGGAATAAAACAGTAAATAATGCCCCTCATTGAAGAGCTCACAGTGGAAAGGTATCATCGTTGTTTCTTGTTTGTTAGCTTCATTCTCTCTCTGCAGACTGGTTTCTTGCACATGGCAGGACTTCTGGCCACTGACACCTCAAGTCTCATATCTCATAGTTTAGATCACTGAAGACAGAGAGACTGACCTTCCTAAATTTTAATCCAAAAAACTTCCCAGGGCTTCTGAGTGGACTGGCTGGAGTCTGGTGACATCCCTTGAACAAAACAGGGGAAAAGGGTCTCGCAAGAATAAAGTGGTCTGATTAGAGCCATGCGGATCAGAACATTTCTCAGGAGAAAGGGACAATACCAAGAAGACACCGCTGTTACAACTATAATTAGTCATTAACATGGAAACACCAGAAATGAGTTTCCCAACTCATTCCCAACGGTGGGAAGATCACCGACCTAGAAGCAACTTGGGCATTCTTCTGCTAGCTACAGTGTTGCAGACTCTATCCCTTTTAAAATCAGAACCTATTAACCCTCTATATTTTTTAATAAATTTATTTATTTTATTATTTTTGGCTGCATTGGGTCTTTGCTGCTGCGCGCGGGATTTCTCTAGCTGCGGCGAGCAGGGGCTACTCTTCGTTACGGTGTGCGAGCTTCTCATTGCAGTGCCGTCTCTTGTTGCAGAGCACGGGCTCTAGGCACACGGGCTTCAGTAGTTGTAGCATGTGGGCTCAGTAATTGTGGCTCACAGGCTCTAGAGCACAGGC
>NW_006786039.1:0-404 GCF_000442215.2 Lipotes vexillifer
CTAATTGCTTGAGGTGCAAGGTTAGGTTGTTGATTCGAGATGTTTCCTGCTTCTTAAGGTGGGTTTGTATTGCTATAAACTTCCCTCTTAAAACTGCTTTTGCTGCCTCCCATAGGTTTTGGGTCGTTGTATCTCCATTGTCATTTGTTTCTAGGTATTTTTTAATTTCCTCTTTGATTTCTTCAGTGATCACTTCGTTATTAAGTAGTGTATTGTTTAGCCTCCATGTGTTTGTATTTTTTACTGCTCTTTTCCTATAATTGATATCTAGTCTCATGGCGTTGTGGTCAGAAAAGCTACTTGATACAACTTCAATTTTCTTAAATTTACCAAGGCTTGAGTTGTGACCCAAGATATGATCTATCCTGGATAATGTTCCATGAGCACTTGAGAAAAATGTGTAT
>NW_006786040.1:0-264 GCF_000442215.2 Lipotes vexillifer
ACACTAACCCGTGCCCTAACAGGTAGGCTAACCTTAAACCGATGTCGTACCCTAACCTGTACCATAAACGTTCCCCATTCCCTAACACTAATCCTAACCCTAACCCTAAGCCTAACCCTTACCTGAAGGCTTACCCTAACCCGTGCCCTAAGCCTAAACCGTACGCCAACTCTAACCCGTGCCCTAACACGCACGCTAACTCTAAACCATTGTCATACACTAACCTGTACCCTAAACCATCCCCGTTCCCTAACCCTAAACCTA
>NW_006786041.1:0-1159 GCF_000442215.2 Lipotes vexillifer
GGGCACAAACCCGCGTCCCCTGCATCGGCAGGCGGACTCCCAACCACTGCGCCACCAGTGAAGCCCGGAGCCATGTGCTTTTAAGGGCTCTTCAAAATCTAAGATGCTAGGAGTTTCTTCTGCACTTTTCATGCTTCCCAGCTTTCTCCCCATAATATTTTAGAATCAGTATTCTATATTTTAGGCTCAAATCTCTTACAATGACGGCACATGTTTTCTTCATAGAATCTTGACCAAGGGCCCCAGTAGGGGACACGATTATTTCGTAATGTAGAACACTGTTTTTGCTTCCATTCCTCAAATGAATTCCCAAAGTAGGTCTATGGGATCAGATACCTAATTCTTCATGTTTCTAAAGTGGTTTAGAAAAGTTACCTGCAAACTTAAGTAGCTGCATTGTTCTAAGTAGAGAAGTAAGTTGCCTACTTTTTATGATTGGAGAGTTCTTAAGTGTGAGAAGAACTTTTCTAATGAAATGCCAGCATTCTTAGTATACTGGTAGAGAGTGAGGATACCTTCAGATCCCCGGGTGCCCCTATCCTCTACCTCTTTTTCTCACTGTTTCTGTCAGTCTGTCTATCTCTCTTTCTCTCTGTTAAACTGTATCATTCCCCTGAATATGTGATACAAGTGCAGATGTCGTGAGTACCTTGTATAGCCCAGGATACTATGGGAGGAACCAATCAGAGAATAGGCAAGTTATTGGGGAAGCACTTTGGATTTGGAGCCACACGATACTTGAGCACAGGATTTGAAGTCTGTTAGATAAATACCAACAGATTCTGTCTCAAGGATCTATTGAAATTATTGTAGGATCTACCGGTATTTATCAGTATTGACCTGTTGGAAGCAATAGGTATTATTAATTCCATTTTATTAATGAGGTATTCATTAATTCAGATTCAGAGCTATAGAGGTCAAACCAGAATTAAAACTTATTAGCAGCAGGGCTTCCCTGGTGGCGCAGTGGTTGAGAGTCCGCCTGCTGATGCAGGGGACATGGGTTAGTGCCCCGGTCCAGGAAGATCCCACATGCTGCGGAGTGGCTGGGCCCGTGAGCCATGGCTGTGGAGCCTGCGTGTCCGGAGCCTGTGCTCCATAGCAGGAGAGGCCACAGCAGTGAGAGGCCTGCATACCTCAAAAAAAAAAAAAAAAAAAA